>NC_081573.1:45745259-45901049 GCF_022355385.1 Mustela nigripes
CATTGCACTACTGGGTATTTACCCCAAAGATACAGATGTAGTGAAAAGAAGGGCCATCTGTACCCCAATGTTCATAGCAGCAATGGCCACAGTCACCAAACTGTGGAAAGAACCAAGATGCCCTTAAACAGACGAATGGGTAGGGAAGATGTGGTCCATATACACTATGGAGTATTATGCCTCCATCAGAAAGGATGAATACCCAACTTTTGTATCAACATGGACAGGACTGGAAGAGATTATGCTGAGTGAAATAAGTCAAGCAGAGGAAGTAAATTATCATATGGTTTCTCTTATTTGTGGAGCATAAGGAATAACATGGAAGACATGGGGAGATGGAGAGGAGAAGGGAGTTGGGGGAAATTGGAGGGGGAGACAAACCATGAGAGATGGTGGATTCTGAAAAACAATCTGAGAGTTTGGGAGGGGTGAGGGGTGGGATAGGTGAATCTGGTGGTGGGTATTATGGAGAGCACGTATTGCATGGAGCACTGGGTGTGGTGCATAAACAATGAATCCTGGAACACTGAAAAGAAATTTAAAAAATAAATAAATTTTTTTTTTAAAAAAAAGATAGATTGTGACAATACCTGCACTGGCAAATTTTATTTAGTACTTAATTCAGTAAATTGCTAGGTCAGGCGCAGTGGATAAAATCAGTCCTTAAATTATATTTGGAAAAAAAGTCTGTTTTCAATAAACTTGACCTGATTATTTATATAAATGTAGCAAGGATAGTGATAGACCAAACAGGCTCTTCTAAGTCTTCTTTGCTTCTAAGTTTTCTTCTAAGACTTCTTACAAAAGATCTCAGATTAAATTTTTAAAAGCCTCTCTAGACTAAGAAGCCAAGAATTCAGACTCAGAGCTCAACCATTGGATTTCATCTGCAATACTTATAGATTTGGGTGAATTCTCTGTACTTGAGGTCTCTAAAATATCCTGAGGTTTCTGGATCTGCCAGAAACTGACCTTCTTTATTCAGATAAGGCTCCTGGGAACCCTGTAAGCAAGGTATTAGGCTAATTTTTCCAAGGGGCTTTATTGGCTCCATAAAGTCAACCTTTCCTTAAAGTTGTCTGGTCACCTGAATCTATGCATATCTCTTTTTAAAAATATATATATATATTTTATTTATTTATTTGACAGATAGAGATCACAAGTAGGCAAAGAGGCAGGCAGAGAGAGGAGGAAGCACGCTTCCTGCTGAGCAGAGAGCTTGACGCAGGGCTCAATCCCAGGACCCTGGATCGTGACCTGAGCTGAAGGCAGAGGCTTTAGCCCACTGAGCCACCCAGGCACACCCCTGCATATCTCTTTTAAATAAAACCTTAGTAATATAACAAGTGTTTCCTGTTAGGTCCTATTACAAGACAGATTCTTACTGATCATATGCAAATAACCATATTTCCATGAGAATAAGAATACTCACTGAGGGTTTCCAAATTCTGGAGGGATCACGTAGGGAAAAAAATAACTGTTTGACCTTTATTCATGAAGTTATACTTCACCAAATTACTCTAACTGATTAGTTTAAGGGGGGGGGGCGTCTTTTTATTTATTTATTTTTTTTTTTTTAGATTTTATTTATTTATTTGACAGAGAGAGGGATCACAAGTAGGCAGACAGGCAGGCAGAGAGAGAGGAAGGGAAGCAGGCTCACTGCTGAGCAGAGAGCCCGATGCGAGGCTCAATCCCAGGACCCCGAGATCATGACTTGAGCTGAAGGCAGAGGCTTTAACCCACTGAGCCACCCAGGCGCCCCAAAAAAGTCTTTTTAAATTTGGGAAAAAATTGAACCATCACTCTTTCAAATAAAAGTCATACAAAATTATAATCATCCTCATCAGTTCATTCAGTCCTAGGAAATTAATTTTTGTTGATCTTGATCTTTCCCTAGCAGTTTTATGAATCCAGTTTTTCCTTAGAAACAAAGTGCCACCATTTAAAAATGATATAATTATTTAAAAGATCCCAGAAAATTTCTAACAGAAATACTGAAACTAAAAAGATAATTCAAGTTTGGTGGGTACATATACACACAAAAATTACTAGGATTCCCTTAACCAACTTAAGAAGTTAAATTAAAAATTGAAGTACTTTTTTTTTATCAAGTAGAATCAAAATAGAAACCCAAACTATAAGGTGCCTAGAAATCTCTAGCAAGAAATCTCAAAATCTTAATGTAAAGAAATGGCAAAATTTCTTCTATCTCATGTTTCTGGATGGAAGGTCTCACTGTTGTAAAGGTTAAATTGTTCTTTGTATGAATGTATGCATTCAGTGCAATTCCAAACCAATTACAAAAAGACCTCTTCATGAAACTTAACAAGCTGTACTTAAAATCTATATAGAATAATACAGATGAGATGTTCCCCTCTGCAGAGAACTTGTGCTGTGTCCAACCTGCTATGACAATATTACAAACCAGGGAATACTATGTCCAGGTGGGTTCAGGTATCTAAGCCAATTCTTGTTCCACCCAAGCCAAAATTTTTCAAACTTAACAGAAATAAGCTGCTATTTAAAGCCTTATCTGCTTGCCTTTGTCTCCTTCATTTGGTTTTTAGAACCTGGAAGGGAAGATATGTTATATTCTACTCCAGCCACCTGTGCCATGTCCTCCAATTGATTATACAGCAGATTATATTTCCAATTGCCCAACTTCTCTGACTCTCAATTGAATCAGAACTTGGCTAAGGAGAATGAGGGATATAGTAAATATAAAAACTATATAATGTTATATTACTTTCTATATTTTTTCCTAAATATTTTAAATATGCATAGATATCAAGATTCGAAATAATTGAGATATATATGTGTATGCATATACATATGCACACACAAACATTCACTCACACATGCCTGCAAATAGTTGACTTTTTCAGAATAGATTTCTCACAGTTATTTAAAATCAGCTAACAGTAGTGAATTCAGAGAACCTGGCTGAACAAGTATCATATTTAAAGCAAAGTCAGAAATTTCATGCTGGAAAAACAAGCAACTTCTATATTTCTACTCACATGAATCATATAAAGGACAGTCTGGAATCAAAGGCATCCAGGTTTGGAGCCAACAAGGAATAGCTTTGTGTCATTTCTAGTGGAAAAAAATATAAATGAAATGGAAAATGTGTTTTATATGTTAAATTTTTTTTTTTAAAACACATCAGACTCATAGAGAGTACACAATTAGTAAAACAGGTATCAAAAGAGGTGGTTGGTTAAAATAACATTTTACTGTTTAAACTCATCAAACTTGTAATTCCTTCAAGCTTCCTAACTCCTTTACTTCAATTCTCCTACTTTGTTGTTTTCCCTTTGACCACATTTCTATACTTTCAGGACAAGGGCTTGCCCTGCAGAAAAGAAAAAGCTTAGTGGAAATTAGAAGGTTTAATCAAAGCTTTTCTAGACAGCATGAACAATCACCAAACATTGAACTGGGCAAAATGAAATGCCATTCACAAAGAAACAGCTAGAGCTTGCAGATTTTCCCAACAAAGAACATGATTCCAACACTTACTCTTCCTCATCTCTTCACTACATAGTTTTTCCACTGTTAGATGTGATGTGAATGAAATTTGGGGCATTGGCAAAAGGGGACTGTGAGAGGGACTGAGAGAAGGGAAGAGTCACACAACATTTCTTCCTGGTTGCTACACTGAATTCAGGTCATTTCTCACTGACAGTATCCAGGGACTGTTTGAGGTGCTGCCCTCTGTGTTGTTTCTTTGTTTGTTGGTGTGGGTTTTTTGTTTGTTTGTTTTTGTTTTGTTTTCATTTTGTTTGCAATGGTTTTTAGTTCCTAGAAATTGGCTCATACTTTAGCCTATAGACTTGTCCCACTGTGTCATTTTTTAATCACTATGGGAGAAATAAAATATGCTTCTGACTTCGGAAAAGAGGTCAGAGAAGAAAGAGCATGCATGTGTCAGAAGGGCTTCTACATCTAGGTTAAAAAATGAGCATAAACTGGTTTGTTTTCCAGAAGGATGGTGTGTTGTGTCATAGTTTCAGCACTGTGGATTTATTAATTATGACTCATGGATAGGCATTTGTCACTTGAAAAATGCTGAAATATTATCAATTGAGCTAGTCCAATTATATCACTTCTACAATAAACTACTTTCTAATAGCTCCCCCAAATGTTATAGTTACTGCTTGGAAATGCAAACAGAATGTAAGGGAAGTCAGATTATTTCAAAAATAAATTCACTCTTCTTCTTTCAGAGCTGAATTTAGAGGAATACACCCACATCCTTACTCTTAAGCTGTAATGTCTGAATGCTCATTAAAATAGAAAATAATCTTGATTCCTGTAGGACATTGTGTTTTTGAGGGGTTTTCTTTTATTTTTCCTTTTTTTAAATGAATTTAAAACTCACATTTGTTTATTTCTCAAACATACCATCTTTATCAAGTACAGCAGGAAAGGGGTTTACTTAAAAATAATGTAATGAATGGACTAGATAGAGAACTATGGCATGATTAAAGGAACCAAGAAAGAAGGCAAGGTCCTCAGAGACTAATTGCAGTGAAAGCCATTCCCACCCACCCCTGAGCCTAAAGGGACAAGGGAGGAATGGAGTTTACCAGGCTCCTTAAGAGCTGAGCATAGAGGAAGGGGTTGTTAGGCAGGAGCTTTAACCATGAATGGCCCTGCCAAAACAGGAACAATGGCAAACAGGGATGGAGTAAGAGGAATAAAAATCCAAATCTCCTACCCTTCCATCTCCACCTGACACCTCCAGTGAACAGGAGGTCAAGATGTTGTAATTAGAGATTAGCTTCTCAAGAGCTAGGGAAAAAGAATGGATCTGGTAGTAACCAGAATCACCAGCACACCATCCTTAAACAGTTACTATTGTCCCTCCGTTTGCACGTTAGAACATCAAATATTATGTAAAAACATCATAAACAAATCCCATTTCTCCCTCATTCTAAACACTACGCTTCAGCCACATAGTACATCCCAACATTGAATATTTCGGCCTCAGACTACTATCCAACATCACCCTTGCTAACAATTTGGAACTTGATTCTCTAGATAATAGACAGTTGAAGTCTTTAAAGAGATACAGGGTTGTTAGTTTGGAAAAACAAATCTGGAAACAGTTGAAAGATGTACTCAAGTTGAAAGATGTTGGTGGCAGGGAGATAATAGCTGACACTCGGGCAAGAGAGATGATGAATTCTTTTTTTTTTTTTTAAGTAATTTTGAGAGATATATGCAATTTTGTTAAATTTATTTTTTTCAGTGTTCCAGAATTCATTGTTTATGCACCACAGCCAGTGCTCCATGCAATATGTGCCCTCCATAATACCGACCATTAGGCTCACCCAACTCCCCAACCCCTCTCCCCTCCAAAACCCTGTTTGTTTCTCAGAGTCCACAGTCTCTCATGTTTTATCCCCCTCCAATTTATCCCCAAGACATGATGGATTCAGAAGTTGCTGTTGAAATAGAGTCTATAGGATCTGGTGACAGATTTGGAATGATGAGGGAAGGAGAGAGAAGAATTGATGATTAAGCTGATGTTTCTAATTTTGGAGGCCAGGTCAATTGCTGTATCATTCATCAAGATAAAGTAAATATAGAGGAGCAAGTTTTAGTGAGAGAAGATAATGAATTTAATCAGAGACATGTTAAATTTGAGTTGTCTGAAGGAAATCTCAGAAGACAAGCTCACTGGGGAGAATTCCAGTCAAGACGGCTGCATGGTTCATTTTTTGAGCAACACCCCTCCCCCACTCTACACAAAAGCAACAATTAAATCCAAAAAGGAAAACTGAGATTTGGTTGTATTCACAAATAAGATAAATACCTGAGGGCAATGAAACAAAACCTTAAATTAGTGAGTGGATAAAAGGTTTGAACCCAAGAATGTGCTCTGGGTATGAAAACAATGATGCCTAGGAGGCCAGCCCTTAAGGGTGATGGGGATTAAAATGGTTGCTTGTTGTAAGAAAGGGGATGGGGGGCGCCTGGGTGGCTCAGTTGGTTAAGCAACTGCCTTCGGCTCAGGTCATGATCCTGGTGTCCTGGGATCGAGTTCCGTATCGTACTCCCTACTCAGCAGGGAGTCTGCTTCTCCTGCTGATCTCTCTCCTCTCATGCTCACTCTCTCTCTCAAATAAATAAAATCATTAAAAAAAAAAAAAGAAAAAAAGAAAGGGGATGGGAAATAGGATCCAAACTCAGTTTCTGAAACCAGGGACTAAGGTGGGGCGACCACAGCCCATTTAAACAGTGACTAAGAGAAGAGCAGTTGCCCATTCTTGCCAGGAGCATCAGGAGAGAGCAAACAATCTCAGTACCAGAAAATAAATGAATCTTCTCATTGGCACAGTGACTAATATGGTGATGTCCCCAAGTGTTACAGGGGTCCTCAACCCTGAATTTAAGTCTTGGTTTTGGTTTGGGGCCCCTTGAGGGGTCGCCTGAAATAAATTACAAACCATTCGACAGGAAGGAGGGTGGGGAGAGAGAGAAGAAAGCTAAAATCTCTTCCCCTCAAAAGATCTTGCAAACAAAAATTAAAAAACAGATCTATGATAAGACAAATAGAAATAAAAATTTAATCAGAATGCAAATTAAGTCTTAATGATATTGATTTAATAACCTAGTTGACAAAGTCTTTATTTTTTTTTTAATTTTATTTATTTATCAGAGAGAGAGAGGGGGAGAGAGCAAGCACAGGCAGACAGAATGGCAGGGAGAGGCAGAGGGAGAAGCATGCTCCCTGCCGAGCAAGGAGCCCCATGTGGGACTCGATCCCAGGACGCCGGGATCATGACCTGAGCCGAAGGCAGCTGCTCAACCAACTGAGCCACCCAGGCGTCCCGACAAAGTCTTTAAAATACCACTACAGGGGAGCCTGGGTGGCTCAGTGGGTTGGACCTCTGCCTTCAGCTCAGGTCATGATCCTGGGGTCCTGGGATCGAGCCCCACATCGGGCTATCTGCTCAGCAGGGAGCCTGCTTCCCTTCCGCTCTCTCTGCCTACTTGTGATCTCTATCTGTCAAATAAATACATAAATAATCTTAAAATAAAATAAAATACCACTACAAGTATGTACATCCCCCTGCTGGCTGTAAAAATGTCCTTTATTGCCTGACATGAAACATCCATTCTTCTGCCCAGGAATAAAAGAGTCTCCATTTCTTGGGAATCTTAAGTCTGTTCAGTCTAGCAACCTGAGACCAGGAAGGGGACATGTCCCACTAGAAGGGGCCCTTGAGAAGGGTATAACTGAGGTCCTGTACTTTCTTAGATGACTCACAGTTGTTGAACCCCTCAGGAGGAGGCTGCTACTTCTTTTGCTCTTTCCACCTCTCCTCCGGGCTACAGAGCTTTTTTGGGTCTCCAACAACACCCTGCCATTGAAGCCATGTCCACACACATAGCAATTCAGGAGCCTTGGTAGCAAAGTACCTGGGGTTCTCCTTGGCACTCTGAAACCATTCCCAGAGGAATAATTCTGCTCCCAAACATCCTCGGGGACAGAGCTGGTATTTTCCGTGTTTTGCTGAGCAGAAAAGTGAATAAATGGATAAATCCTCTTACCTTTTTACTGACAATGTGGCCTTGGACAAGTTACTTACTTAATCTCTGTGATAAACCAGTTTTCTTAACTCTAAAGTGGAAACACTACCACTTGCTGTGGCTATTGTCCACTGGCACATAGTAGGCTTTTTCATTAAAGCTTGCATCACAGTATTAAATTTCAACCATGTTAAGTTTCTCTTTTTTGAGGCAAGGATTTTATTTTATTTTTTTTAATTGGCAAAACCCATTCATAGAGACGCCCTGTAACATGGTGAGTGATTAAACTGAGTAATACTGTCTAGGATTTTTTTTTTTTCTGTCTAGGATTTTTTAAAATGAGGTGATAAGAGACTTATTTTCTCATATATCCTATGTGCTGACACTGGGAGCAATTCTGTAAGAGAAATTTCAAGAATGCTTTAGCAGCAATTAGTGCTGGTGGAATTAGTGTATAATCTCCCAAGGTGACAACTTAGTGGTGTGGTGTGTAAAATCTGATTTCTCGTTCTACATCATGCATTTGTGACATTTGTATATACCCTATAAGCTTATGCATACCCATTTCTTTCTTTCTCTCACCAAATATTTTTCCTAATGGATTTTCATTTGAGGTTGTACTTTTTTTTTCTAGCCTAGAAAAGCCACTATACCATTAAACCCAAGAGACAGAGATAGAGAAGCTGTGGGCTTCTAAACTCAGATTCGAAAAGTGTGGGTGGAGGAAGGGGAGGTCAGAAAATAGGTTGTTATTTCCATTGCTGGCAATTTAGATTCAGAGGCATTTCATCTGCAGTCCCCTCAAGTGTTGAATTGAATAAAAGTAGTAGCAGAAACAGTGGGAAGGGTGGTTGGGGGAGGGTCAGTGAACACTTCCAGCTAAATGCAAAGAGACAGGCAGCTTGTAAGCATGCATCCTCAGCTTGGCATAAAAGCCACAAGAAGCCTGAGAGCCAGCTTTTATTGAAACAAGTTGCTGCTGTAGTGAAACAAAACACAGACTGAAATCCATCTATACTGGCAGAGTGGTGTGATTATTGAGTATGTGCTCCTCCAACCAGGAGGGGCTATGTAGGCAACCATATGAATGAGAGGAGGAATACAGTCCCTCAACATTTACCTCCTGACTAACACGTGAATGGTGTAGGAACGGACATATTTCGCATGTACCTACACTAAGAATGAATGTGTCTATACAGATTTACTTCTTATTTTACATTTGATTCAACTAACATTCACATTTTCATTGAACTAGACATGAAATACTGATTGTATACAGGAAGCTTGTTGTTCACAAAAGTGTGGTATCCCAAATTTCATTCTTTAAGCCATTTAAGCCAATTTTCCTTAAAAAATATTGTTACAGATAGTGAGATGCATAAGCTAGCTTAATTTCATACTATTTTTTGTTTGTTTGTTTGCAATCTTAAGAAAATGACTTAATGAGAAAAATAAGGGAAAAGATTAAGATTTACAAGTTTCTGAAGCACATTTTGATATGCTTCAAGGATTATAGAGTTTTATAACACTGGTCCTTTATTAGACCTAATTTGCCTCAAAAATATGATTTCCCTTTTTATTGATAAAGATTTCAGAGTCATTTGATAGATACCCACTTAGTCTATTCTATATAAAAATCATGTCATTATATGGTATGAAGAGATACAAAACTGTTCAAAGCAGCAAACCCTTTATAAAGTGCTGGTAATTTATCTGGGGAGATAAAATATACATGGTGCAAAAGTGTATATATTCAATACTGTGTGCAGAAATACAGACTAACACAGATATAACATGGAGAAGTGAGAGAAGCAAAAACCTCAAAATCATACAGCCTTGATTTTTGAGGGGGCTGGTGGGGGGGGGGCAGAAGGAGAGGGAGAGAGCACAGAACCCAATGCAGGGCTTGGTCCCACGACCCTGAGATCCTGGCCTGAGTTGAAACCAAGAGCTACAAAGCTTAAAGGACTGAGCCACCCCAGACTTGATTTTTAATACAAACTCCACTGCCTCCAACTAAAAATACATGATCAAATATCTTAATTTCTTAAGGCTTTGGTTTCCTTACCAATAAAATGAGAATTCCTAGGAATATCTACCTTATGAAGTGACTTTGCCTATTAAATTAGATAATATTGAGGGGGAAAAATCAGACAAGTGAGAAACCAAGGGACCCTCAGAGAAGCAGAATTTGGGTTTATTTTACACAAGCAGACCCAGATGAGCTCGCACTGGAAATTCTGGGCCCCAGGAGCTGGGCCGCAGGTAGCAGGGTTACAGAGTTTTCATAGAGAAGTCCAGGGGTATCAGGTTACAAGGGCTCTGCTGACTGCTGGTAAATGGGTTTAAATTGGTGGGGTGCGAGGGGGCGGTTGCTTTAGCCGGAACAGCAGTTAGGGCAGCGGTTAGGCTACTGTAGGAAGCTCCAGTAGGGAAGCCTGGTCTACAGAAGAAGAAATGGCTGGTTATCTCTTGCTCAAGCAAGGCTTCTAGTTATCTCTTAGTATTGCTGGTAACTTTCCATCTTGTGGGGCCTGCCAGCCTGGGCCTGCTCTGGGTAATTTTCCTCTTCAGTAATAGAATGACGTACCTAATAAAGGCGCAAGGTAGCTACTTAACTGGTGTTAGTTAACATCTTACAGTTAACAGGAAAGGTGGAAAAAAATCATTCTACCTTTACCTAGACGTTAGTGATGAGTGGATATTTAATAGGACCTTGAAAGCATGGTATGCGTATGGGTTTTTTTATTTTATTTTATTATTTTATTTTATTTTTTAACTACCTAGCACCTAAGCTCCCTTCTTTATGTGTATTGCAGAAAACACCACACACTCATTTTCCAAATATCTTTCTAGCTAGACTTGGCCAATCAGCCATTGTAACTGTTAATAAGATTCTATTTCCATCTTGATGTTCCAACCCTAGCTGACACTGAATAGATTTCATGCAACTCTACGTTATACCTAATACATTCCTGATTTTCTTTGTCCACTCACACTGCTTGCCATCTTATATACACATTTCCTACCCACAATTTTCTTTAACTACATATCCTCAATTCTTCTGGTGGTTGCCTTTACAATTTTAAATGATAGGTTTTTGAAACCTATTCCTTGATTTACTATCCCATGAAAGTATAAAAAAAAGATTATGAAAATATTGGATATACTTCTTCCAGTGCTTCTCCTCATTGTCCCACCAAGGTTTTGGTAATTGTTATTATTTTTATTTTGCCAGTGTTTATAACATTTATAATTTTTTCTATAACTTAAGTCTCAAATGCATTGTGCATAGGGTGATTTTAAAGAGTCTAGATAAAATGTAGTTTTTACATTATAATTGTGTAGTCATAATAGAACCATGTGTAATGATTGAACCACTAGAGAAGGAAGTATATCCTATCTCATTGAAAGGTTGTCATTTAAGGGAGAATTTCCAAAATACGAAATCTCTACTTAATTCTTTTTTTAAAAAGATTTTATTTATTTATTGGGGGTGGGGAGCACAAGCAGGGTAGAGGGGGAGAGGAAGAGGGACAGGAAGAAGCAGACTCCCTACTGAGAAGGGACTCCCCTTCCCATCCTGGGACCCTGAGATCAAGACCTGAGCCAAAGGCAGATGCTTAATGGACTGAGTCACACAGACCCCCTCTTCTCAGTTCTCTTTGAGAATTTTTCTAACTTCCTTTATTTCTACAGTATCATACTTGGTTACCATTGTTTTTTGTGTTCTATATAATCCTCTTCTTTTGGTTCCTTTGCCATTTACTCAAAATAATCTACTTAACAAAATATGTGGGTGGTAAACTTTCTGAGTTCTTACATGTCCAAAAACTTAATTCTACTCTAATATTTAATTGATAGTATAGCTAAACAGAGATTTTTCTTTTCCCCTAAGAATTTTTAAGGCATTGCTTTAAGGTCTATCAACATCTAATGTTGTTAACAAGGATTTGATTATCAGTCTGCTTTTTATCCTTATAGATAACCTTTCCCCCTTTACCAAATTAGAATCTTCAATTAACTGTTTTCTATTAGAATTTTCTCTTGACTCTTTAAGTTCTGAAATTTTACAAGAATATGTCTAGATGTGAGCCATAATTCCCTTGCTATCTGATATTTGCCTTCAAAAAGATTTATGTCTTTTTCAGCTCAGGGAAATTTTTATTATAGTCTATTATTTTTATGATTGTTTTACTCCTCTCCATTATATTTATTTTCTTCTTCTGGAATTTCTGTTAAATATATGGTAGAGCTTGTGCTCTATCCTCCATGTATTTTAAATTTTATTTCACATTTTTCTCTTATTTTTGTTCTTTTGTTCTACATTCTGGGAGATCTTCCAGTTCACCAATGTAATATTCAGCTATGTCTATTTAATTAATCTACTACTGAATTCTTTATTTTTTTTTAATTTTTTATTTTTTATAAACATATATTTTTATCCCCAGGGGTACAGGTCTGTGAATCACCAGGTTTACACACTTCACAGCACTCACCAAAGCACATACCCTCCCCAATGTCCATAATCCCCCCCCCTTCTCCCAAACCCCCTCCCCCCAGCAACCCTCAGTTTGTTTTGTGAAATTAAGAGTCACTTATGGTTTGTTTCCCTCCCAATCCCATCTTGTTTCATTGATTCTTCTCGTACCCACTTAAGCCCCCATGTTGCATCACCACTTCCTCATATCAGGGAGATCATATGATAGTTGTCTTTCTCCGCTTGACTTATTTCACTAAGCATGACACCCTCTGTTCCATCCATGTTGTCGCAAATGGCAAGATTTCATTTCTTTTGATGGCTGCATAGTATTCCATTGTGTATATATACCATATCTTCTTGATCCATTCATCTGTTGATGGACATCTAGGTTCTTTCCATAGTTTGGCTATTGTGGACATTGCTGCTATAAACATTCGGGTGCATGTGCCCCTTTGGATCACTACATTTGTATCTTTAGGGTAAATACCCAATAGTGCAATTGCTGGGTCATAGGGCAGTTCTATTTTCAACATTTTGAGGAACCTCCATGCTGTTTTCCAGAGTGGCTGCACCAGCTTGCATTCCCACCAACAGTGTAGGAGGGTTCCCCTTTCTCCACATCCTCGCCAGCATCTGTCATTTCCTGACTTGTTGATTTTAGCCATTCTGACTGGTGTGAGGTGATATCTCATTGTGGTTTTGATTTGTATTTCCCTGATGCCGAGTGATATGGAGCACTTTTTCATGTGTCTGTTCGCCATCTGGATGTCTTCTTTGCAGAAATGTCTGTTCATGTCTTCTGCCCATTTCTTGATTGGATTATTTGTTCTTTGGGTGTTGAGTTTGCTAAGTTCTTTATAGATTCTGGACACTAGTCCTTTATCTGATATGTCGTTTGCAAATATCTTCTCCCATTCTGTCAGTTGTCTTTTGATTTTGTTAACTGTTTCCTTTGCTGTGCAAAAGCTTTTGATCTTGATGAAATCCCAATAGTTCATTTTTGCCCTTGCTTCCCTTGCCTTTTGCGTTGTTCCTAGGAAGATGTTGCTGCGGCAGAGGTCGAAGAGGTTGCTGCCCGTGTTCTCCTCAAGGATTTTGATGGATTCCTTTCGTACATTGAGGTCCTTCATCCATTTTGAGTCTATTTTTGTGTGTGGTGTAAGGAAATGGTCCAATTTCATTTTTCTGCATGTGGCTGTCCAATTTTCCCAGCACCATTTATTGAAAAGGCTGTCTTTTTTCCATTGGACATTCTTTCCTGCTTTGTCGAAGATTAGTTGACCATAGATTTGAGGGTCTATTTCTGGGCTCTCTATTCTGTTCCATTGATCTATGTGTCTGTTTTTGTGCCAGTACCATGCTGTCTTGATGATGACAGCTTTGTAATAGAGCTTGAAGTCTGGAATTGTGATGCCACCAACGTTGGCTGTCTTTTTCAATATCCCTTTGGCTATTTGAGGTCTTTTCTGGTTCCATATAAATTTTAGAATTATTTGTTTCATTTCTTTGAAAAAGATGGATGGTACTTTGATAGGAATTGCATTAAATGTGTAGATTGCTTTAGGTAGCATAGACATTTTCACAATATTTATTCTTCCAATCCAGGAGCATGCAACATTTTTCCATTTCTTTGTGTCTTCCTCAATTTCTTTCATAAGTACTTTATAGTTTTCTGAGTATAGATTCTGTGTCTCTTTGGTTAGGTTTATTCCTAGGTATCTTATGGTTTTGGGTGCAATTGTAAATGGGATTGACTCCTTAATTTCTCTTTCTTCTGTCTTGCTGTTGGTGTAGAGAAATGCAACTGATTTCTGTGCATTGATTTTATATCCTGACACTTTACTGAATTCCTGTATAAGTTCCAGCAGTTTTGGAGTGGAGTCTTTTGGGTTTTCGACATATAGTATCATATCATCTGCGAAGAGTGATAATTTGACTTCTTCTTTGCTGATTTGGATGCCTTTAATTTCCTTTTGTTGTCTGATTGCTGAGGCTAGGACCTCTAGTACTATATTGAATAGCAGTGGTGATAATGGACATCCCTGCCGTGTTCCTGACCTTAACGGAAAAGCTTTCAGTTTTTCTCCATTGAGAATGATATTTGCGGTGGGTTTTTCATAGATGGTTTTGATAATATTGAGGTATGTGCCCTCTATCCCTACACTTTGAAGAGTTTTGATCAGGAAGGGAATGCTGTACTTTGTCAATTGCTTTTTCAGCATCTATTGAGAGTATCATATGGTTCTTGTTCGTTCTTTTATTGATGTGTTGTATCACATTGACTGATTTGCGGATGTTGAACCAACCTTGCAGCCCTGGAATAAATCCCACTTGGTCGTGGTGAATAATCTTTTTAATGTACTGTTGAATCCTATTGGCTAGTATTTTGTTGAGTATTTTCGCATCTGTGTTCATCAAGGATATTGGTCTATAGCTCTCTTTTTTGGTGGGATCCTTGTCTGGTTTTGGGATCAAGGTGATGCTGGCCTCATAAAATGAGTTTGGAAGTTTTCCTTCCATTTCTATTTTTTGGAACAGTTTTAGGAGAATAGGAATTAGTTCTTCTTTAAATGTTTGGTAGAATTCCCCCAGGAAGCTGTCTGGCCCTGGGCTTTTGTTTGTTTGGAGATTTTTAATGACTGTTTCAATCTCCTTACTGGTTATGGGTCTGTTCAGGCTTTCTATTTCTTCCTGGTTCAGTTGTGGTAGTTTATATGTTTCTAGGAATGCATCCATTTCTTCCAGATTGTCAAATTTATTGCCGTAGAGTTGCTCATAGTATGTTCTTATAATAGTTTGTATTTCTTTGGTGTTAGTTGTGATCTCTCCTCTTTCATTCATGATTTTATTTATTTGGGTCCTTTCTCTTTTCTTTTTGAAAAGTCGGGCCAGGGGTTTATCAATTTTATTAATTCTTTCAAAGAACCAGCTCCTAGTTTCGTTGATTTGTTCTATTGTTTTTTTGGTTTCTATTTCATTGATTTCTGCTCTGATCTTTATGATTTCTCTTCTCCTGCTGGGCTTAGGGTTTCTTTCTTGTTCTTTCTCCAGCTCCTTTAGGTGTAGGGTTAGGTTGTGTACCTGAGACCTTTCTTGTTTCTTGAGAAAGGCTTGTACCGCTATATATTTTCCTCTCAGGACTGCCTTTGTTGTGTCCCACAGATTTTGAACCGTTGTATTTTCATTATCATTTGTTTCCATGATTTTTTTCAATTCTTCTTTAATTTCCCGGTTGACCCATTCATTCTTTAGAAGGATGCTGTTTAGTCTCCATGTATTTGGGTTCTTTTCAAACTTCCTTTTGTGGTTGAGTTCTAGCTTTAGAGCATTGTGGTCTGAAAATATGCAGGGAATGATCCCAATCTTTTGATACCGGTTGAGTCCTGATTTAGGACCAAGGATGTGATCTATTCTGGAGAATGTTCCATGTGCACTAGAGAAGAATGTGTATTCTGTTGCTTTGGGATGAAATGTTCTGAATAGATCTGTGATGTCCATCTGGTCCAGTGTGTCGTTTAAGGCCTTTATTTCCTTGCTGATCATTTGCTTGGATGATCTGTCCATTTCAGTTAGGGGAGTGTTAAAGTCCTCTACTATTATTGTATTATTGTTGATGTGTTTCTTTGATTTTGTTATTAATTGGTTTATATAGTTGGATGCTCCCACGTTGGGGGCATAGATATTTAAAATTGTTAAATCTTCTTGTTGGACAGACCCTTTGAGTATGATATAGTGTCCTTCTTCATCTCTTATTATAGTCTTTGGCTTAAAATCTAATTGATCTGATATAAGGATTGCCACTCCTGCTTTCTTCTGATGTCCATTAGCATGGTAAATTCTTTTCCACCCCCTCACTTTAAATCTGGAGGTGTCTTTGGGCTTAAAATGAGTTTCTTGGAGGCAACATATAGATGGGTTTTGTTTTTTTATCCATTCTGATACCCTGTGTCTTTTGGCAGGGGCATTTAGCCCATTAACATTCAGGGTAACTATTGAGAGATATGAATTTAGGGCCATTGTATTGCCTGTAAGGTGACTGTTACTGTATATGTCTCTGTTCCTTTCTGATCTACCACTTGTAGGCTCTCTCTTTGCTTAGAGGACCCCTTTCAATATTTCCTGTAGAGCTGGTTTGGTGTTTGCAAATTCTTTCAGTTTTTGTTTGTCCTGGAAGCTTTTAATCTCTCCTTCTATTTTCAATGATAGCCTAGCTGGATATAGTATTCTTGGCTGCATGTTTTTCTCATTTAGTGCTCTGAAAATATCATGCCAGCTCTTTCTGGCCTGCCAGGTCTCTGTGGATAAGTCAGCTGCCAATCTAATATTTTTACCATTGTATGTTACAGACTTCTTTTCCCGGGCTGCTTTCAGGATTTTCTCTTTGTCATTGAGACTTGTAAATTTTACTATTAGGTGACGGGGTGTGGGCCTATTCTTATTGATTTTGAGGGGCATTCTCTGAACCTCCTGAATTTTGATGCTCGTTCCCTTTGCCATATTGGGGAAATTCTCCCCAATAATTCTCTCCAATATACCTTCTGCTCACCTCTCTCTTTCTTCTTCTTCTGGAATCCCAATTATTCTAATGTTGTTTCGTCTTATGGTGTCACTTATCTCTTGAATTCTCCCCTCGTGATCCAGTAGCTGTTTGTCCCTCTTTTGCTCAGCTTCTTTATTCTCTGTCATTTGGTCTTCTATATCACTAATTCTTTCTTCTGCCTCATTTATCCTAGCAGTAAGAGCCTCCATTTTTTATTGCACCTCATTAATAGCTTTTTTGATTTCAACTTGGTTAGATTTTAGTTCTTTTATTTCTCCAGAAAGGGCTTTTACATCTCTCGAGAGAGTTTCTCTAATATCTTCCATGCCTTTTTCGAGCCCGGCTAGAACCTTGAGAATTGTCATTCTGAACTCTAGATTTGACATATTACCAATGTCTGTATTGATTAGGTCCCTAGCCTTCGGTACTGCCTCTCGTTCTTTTTTTTGTGTTGAATTTTTCCGTCTTGTCATTTTGTCCAGATAAGAGTATATGAAGGGGCAAGTAAAATACTAAAAGGGTGGCAACAACCCCAGGAAAATATGCTTTAACCAAATTAGAAGAGATCCAAAATCGTGAGGGGGGAGAAAGGGGATAAAAAGACGTTCAAAAAGGAAGAACGAAAAAAAAAAAAAAGAAAAGAAAAGAATTTAAAAAAAAGAAAACACCTAAGAAAAATATAAAAAAGAAAATATATATATATTAGATAAACTAGTAAAAATCGTTAAAAAAAGAAAAAGGTAACAGTTAAAAAAAATTTTACCCATAGGCGAGAAAAAAAACAAAAAATGAAAAAGAAGAAAATTGAATTAACTGCAAGACTAAAAAAATCACAGGGAAAAAGCCATGAGTTCCGTGCTTGGCTTTCTCCTCCTCTGGAATTCTGCTGCTCTCCTTGGTATTGAAACTGCACTCCTTGGTAGGTGAACTTGGTCTCGGCTGGATTTCTTGTTGATATTCTGGGGGAGGGACCTGTTGTAGTGATTCTCAAGTGTCTTTGCCCCAGGTGGAATTACACCGCCCTTACCCAGGGCTGGGGTGAGTAATCCGCTCGGGTTTGCTTTCAGGAGCTTTTGTTCCCTGAGCGCTTTCCGTAGAGTTCCGGAGGACGCGAATACAAATGGCGGCCTCCTGGTCTCCGGCCCGGAGGAGCCGAGAGCCCAGGGCCCCACTCCTCAGTGAGCCCTCAGAGAACAGCGCCCAGTTACTCCCATCTGCCTGACCTCCGGCCGCGCTCCGAGCTTACCGAGCCTGCGACTGGTTCAAGGTAACGCCGAGCTGTGAGCTTACTGTGGGCTCTGTCTCTGTAGCCGGCTTTCCCGTTCCAATACCCGCAAGCTCTGCGACACTCAGACACCCCCGATCCTTTTGTGACCCTGCGGGACCTGAGGCCACGCTGACCCCGCGTGGGCTTCGCCCCGCTTTAGCCTCTGGAGCGATGTCCCTCAGCGGAACAGACTTTTGAAAGTCCTGATTTTGTGCGCAGTTGCTCCACCACTTGCCGGGAGCCAGCCCCTCCCTCCGGGGTCTATCTTCCCGTCGCTTTGGATTCACTTCTCTGCCGGTCCTACCTTTCAGAAAGTGGTTGTTTTTCTGTTTCCAGAATTGCTGTTCTTCTTCTCTTCTATCTATCGATGGATTTTCAGGTGTTTGCAATCTTTAGATAAGCTATCTAGCTGGTCTCCGGCTAGCTGAAGTAGTCTCAGCCTGCTACTTCTCCGCCATCTTGACTCCTCTGAATTCTTTATTTTTAAAGCTATGTTTTTAATTTCCAAGAATTTTCTTCTTTTTTTTTTCCTTAGTATGACATCTTATCTTATTTAACAAACATAATAGCTCATCTAATCTACCTGAGGATAATACAATAGTTTCTCAGATCTTTTGGGGATACTAATTATTATTTATATGAAGTTCTTTTCTGTTTTTCTCAAATAACTCTTTCTTCCAAGATTAGCTGTATTGTTTATGTATTTGGGATTTTCTCCTTCATTTTATTGATTTCTTCAAGTTGCTAGAGTTTTGTTTTGTTTTGTTTTAATTTTCCATGCATCCTTATGAATCAGGATCATGGTTTCCTCCATGGTTGGTATATATGTTTTATTGTTATATATGTTGGTGTATAATTGACTATTTAATTAACATGTAATATATTATTAGTTTCAGAGGTACAGATCTGTGATTCCTCAGTCTTATATAGTACCCAGTGCTCATTACATCATATGCCCTCCTTAATATCCATCACCCAGTTACCCCATCCCTCCACCATCCCCCACCCCTCCAGCAATCCTCATTTTGTTTCCTATGATTAAAAGTCTCTTATGATTTGTCTCCCTCTCTGGTTTTGTCTTGTTTTATTTTTTCCTCTCTTTTCCTGTGATCCTTTGTTTTGTTTCTTAAATCAGTGAGATCATATAGTAATTGTCTATCTCTGATTGGCCTACTTCACTTAGCATTATACTTTCTAGTTCCATCCATGTCATTGCAAATGGCATGATTTCTTTTTTTTTTTTTTTTTTATGGCTGAGTAGTATAGTGTTGTATATATATACCACATCTTCTTTATCCATTCATTCATCTGTTGATGGTCACTTGGACTCTTTCCATGTTTTGATTATTGTGGATATTGTTGCTATAAACATCCAGATATAGGTACGCCTTCAAATCACCATGTTTATATCCTTTGGAAAAATGCCTAGTAGAGCAATTGCTGGGTCATAGAGTAGTTCTATTTTTAGTTTTTTGAGGAAACTCCATATTGTTTTCCACAGTGGCTATACTAGCTTACTTTCCCACCAACAGTGTGAGAGAGTTCCCCTTTCCCTGCATCCTCACCAACATCTGTTGTTTCCTGACTTGTTCATTTTAGCCATTCTAATCAGTTGATGTGGCATCTCATTGTAGTTTTGATTTGAATTTCCATGATGCCAAGTGATGTTGAGCATTTTTTTATGTGTCTCTTGGACATTTGTATGTCTTCTTTGGAGAAATGTCTGTTCATGTCTTTTGCCCAATTCTTGACTGGACTTTTTGTTTTTTGGGTGTTGAATTTTTAAGTTCTTAAGAGATTTTGGATACTCCCCTTTATCTGGTATGTCATTTGCAAATATCTTCTCCCATTCTGTAGTTTACCTTTTAGTTTTGTTGATTGTTTCCTTTGCTGTGCAAAAGCTTTTTATCCTGAGAAGTCCCAATAACGCATTTTGGTTTGTTTCCCTTGCCTTTGGAGACATGTCTAGCAAGAAGTTGCTGCTGCCAAGGACAAAGTGGTTGTTGCCTGTGTTCTCCACTAGGATTTTGATGGATTCCTGTCTCACATTTAGGTCTTTTATCCATTTTGAGACTATTTTTATGTATGGTATAAGAATATGGTCCAGTTTCATTCTTCTGCATGTGGCTGTCTAATTTTCCCAATAGCATTTGTTGAAGAGATTCTTTTTTCCACTGGACATTCTTTCCTGCTTTGTCGAAGATTGGTTGACCATAGAGTTGAAGTCCATTTCTGGGCTTTCTATTCCGTTTCATTGACCTATGTGTCTGTTTTGGGATCACGGTAACACTGACCAAATAGAAAGAGTTTGGAAGTTTTCCTTCCCTTTCTATTTTTGGTAGCAGCTTCAGAAGAATAAGTATTAATTCTTCTTTAAATGTTTGGTAGAGTTTTCCTGGGAGGCCATCCGGCCCTAGACTCTAGTTTGTTGGGTGTTTTTTGATTACTGATTTGATTTCTTTGCTGATTATGGGTCTGTTCAGCTTTTCTATGTCTTCATGTTTCAGTTTGGTAGTTTATATGTTTCTAGGAATGTATCCATTTTTTTCCAGATTGCCTAATTTTTTGGCATATAATTGCTCATAATGTTCTCATAAATTGTATTTCTTCAGTGTTGGTTGTGATCTCTTCTCTTTCATTCATGATCTTACTTGAGTCCTTTCTCTTTTCTTTTTGATAAGTCTGGCCAGGGGTTTATCAATCTTATTAATTCTTTCAAAGAACCAGCCCCTAGTTTCCTTGATCTGTTCTACTGTTTTGTTTTGATTTCTGTATCACTGATTTCTCTCTAATCTTTAATATTTCTCCTCTCCTGCTGGATTTAGGTTTTATTTGTTGTTCTTTTTCCAGCTCCTTAAGTTATGTATTTGGGACTTTTCTTGTTTCATGAAGAAAGCCTGTATTGCTATATACTTCCCTCTGAGGACTGCCTTTGTTCTGACTTGTGTTTTCATTTTCATTTGCTTCTAAGTATTTTAAAAATTCTTCTTTAATTTCCGGGTTGACTCTCCCTTGCTATTTCTTGTCCCTGTGCCAAAATATTTGTAAGTAGTTGCTTAAGTAAGCCCTCTATAAATTCTTTTTTATACTTGTTTTATTTATTTGTTTAATTTTTTTTAAAGATTTTATTTATTTATTTGTCAGAGAGAAAGAGAGAGTATAATCAGGCAGAGTGGAAAGCAGAGACAGAGGGAGAAGCAGGTTCCCCACTGAGCAAGAAGCTCAATGAAGGACTCAATCTCAGGACCCTAGGATCATGACCTGACCCAAAGGCAGCTGCTTAATCAACTGAGCCACCCAGGCATCCCAAGCCCTCTTTAATTCTTATTATGAGTATGATAGCTGTTCCTTGCTGGGGCTTTGATTGATATACTCAGGTATTATCTAAATTTAATTCTTACTACTTTCTGTCTGGTCCCTCTATTCCAACTAGAACAGCTTGATTGGTATATCTAACCCAACTTACCTTACTCTCTCTTTCTGGAATACTTTTATACTTTCATAATTTTCTGTTCCAGTCCCGTTTCATCAATATCTTAAGATCCAATTCATCAGTCAACCCCTCCCTATGAACTAATTCCAGAGCAAAATTACTAATCTCTCCATATGTTACTCTAGGCACTCCATTCTATCATCACTAGACACCTATATCTTTAGTTATTCTATATATGGATGAATATTTGCAGTTGTCCTTTTTGGTGATAGTATAAACTCAAA
Source organism: Mustela nigripes (assembly GCF_022355385.1). Taxonomy (NCBI): domain Eukaryota; kingdom Metazoa; phylum Chordata; class Mammalia; order Carnivora; family Mustelidae; genus Mustela; species Mustela nigripes. The sequence continues at coordinate 45,766,815 of NC_081573.1, forward strand.
GAAGGTCAAAGAGTCTATCTTTCATTTTTGATTTGTTAATTCATTAAAGAGTTTTTGTGCCAACTATACACCAGGTACTGTTCTTCAGGGATAGAGTAGTGAACAGAGCAGTCAAAAATCCCTGCCCTCTTGGAGCTTATACTCTAAAGGAGGTGAAAAAAGATATAATGAAAAATTAGTAAAAATATCAGTATGTTAGATAATGATAAGGGCTAAGGAGAAGAAACAAATCAAGGAAGAATAGGAAACTTTGGTGGAGAAGTATTGAAGATGTCACTTGAAAGTTGATTAAATGGAAGACACCTGTATGGATAGTCATAGGAAGAGCATTCCAGGCACAGGATACAGAAAATACAAAGATTCTGAGGCAGGACCATTCTATTCCTCAAACAGAAGGAGGTCAGGTGACTGGAATGGGAGAACCATAGAGAGAACAGTGGAAACTGAGGTCACAAAGGCACCAAATCCTAGTGGTATTCACATAATTTGTTCGTCAAATTCAAGCATTTTATTATTTTTATTTTATTTTATTATTTTTTAAAGATTTTATTTATTCATTTGACAGAGAGAGAGAACACAAGCAGTCAGAGCAGCAGGAGGAGGGAGAGGGTGAAGCAGGCTCTCTGCTGTGCATCAAGACCTGGGGGTAGGGGGCCCAGGACCCTGGGATCATGACCTGAATTGAAGGTAGATGCTTAACTGACTGAGCCACCCAGACACCACAATATTCAAGTATTTTAGGATTTTTAGGAAGGAAAAATGGTTTAAAAGTACCATCAGGATGACAAAAATGAAAGTAATGCAAAAAAAAAAAAAAATCCAGAAGATATTGCCAACAGAGAAGTCTTGTTTCCCTCTCTAAAGGCTTCATGTATTTCAAGCACCTGTCCTTCCTGCTGTTTTTTCTCTACCAGTGTTAGAAGTGAAAGCATACCAAAGTATGGGTTATTGTCATACACCTCATGATTAAAAAAAACAAAAAACAAAAAACAAAAAACAAAAAAAAAAACAGTTTCAATCAAAATAGAATACTAAAAAAAAAAAATACCATCAACCCAACAGAATATTAGGTAAAATGTGTGACCAGACAGTTCACACACACAAAAATATTTTGGCTTAAAGAAAAGCAATTACAAAGCTCAAAGACAGGGGTGTACTTGGCATATTTAAGAAACAGAAAGGAGGTTGGTGTGGCTGAAGTGAAGTGAGTAAGGGGAAGAGCAGTGTAAAATGAGTTCAGAGAAGTAGCCAAGGACTATATAATGTGGGGTCATTTGGAACCATACAGGCCACTTAAGAACTTACATTTTATTCCAAGAGTAATGTATCACTAGAGGATTTTGAACATAGAATGCCATTATCTGGTCTACATTATAAAAGGCAAATTCTGGCTACCATGTAGGGAAAAGAACAGAGGGGAGCAGAAGTGGAAACAGAGATGCCAGTTAGGAAGATATTATAGTATCTAGATGAGAAATGATGGTGGCTTAAAGTAGGATGGTAACCGTGGAAGTGGTTGAAAGAATCAGAATCAGGATACATTTTGTTGGTGAATAAAGACTTGCTAATAAATTAGATATGGGTTTGAAAGAAAGAGAGAAGTCAAGAAGATTTATGGCCCTAGGCATTCAGTATTGCCATTTACTGAGGCAGGGAGTACTTATCATCCTTATAATTCAACAACAATTTATATGAAACTTTGATTCAGTGGTTCTCAGCTGGGGGTGTTTTTGCCCCCACAGGGCATCTGGAGATGTCTGAAGACATTTTTGGTTGTCACAGTTAGGGAAAAGGTGTTATCTTATTCTGCTCAGGCTGCTATAACAAAATACCAGAGACAGGGTAGCTTAAACAACATAAACCTATTTCCCAGTTCTGGAGATTGGAAAGTCCAAGATCAAAGTGCCAGCAGATTTAGTATCTGGTAAGGACCTACTTCCTGATATGTGGATAGCTACTTTCTTGTTGCGTGCTCACATGAACTTTCCTTGGTACATGCTCATTCTTTTTCTTATAAAGGCACTAATTCCATGCACACTGTACATGCACACTTGAATATTACTCAGCCATCAAAAAGAATGAAATCTTGCCTTGTGCAATGACATGGATGAAACTAGAGGGTATAATGCTAAGGGAAATTAATCAGTCAGAGAAAGACAAATGCTATATGATTTCCTTAAAATGTGAAATTTTTAAAAAAGATTTTATTTATTTATTAGAGAGTGAGAAAGAGAGAGCACAAACGGGGGGGGGGGGGGAGGGTAGAGGGAGAGGGAGAAGTAGACTCCCTACTGAGCAGGGAGACCATTGCAGGGCTGGATCCCAGGACCCTGAGATCATGACCTGAGCTGAAGGCAAATGCTTGAATAACTCGGTCAACCTGGTGACCCTCATATATGGAATTTAAGAAACAAAACAGATGAACATAGGGGAAAGGAAGAAAAAATAAAATAACATGAAAATAGAGAGGGAGACAAATCATAAGAGATGCTGAGCTCTAGGAAATAAACTGAAGGTTCCTGGAGGAGAGGAGGGTTGGGGGAAGGGGTAATTGAGTGGTGGGCATTAAGGAGGACACTTTATATGAAGAGCAACTGATGAATCGCTAAATTCTACTTCAGTAACTGATAGAACAGTAAATGTTAATTAAATTAAATTTAAATAAAGGATTTTTAAAAATATGGGCAGAAGACATAAATAGACATTAAAAAAGAAGAAGAAGAAGAAATAACAAGGGTTAGTGCAGCGTCCCGGAGCTAGTAACAGAACAGGGGAATTGTTACCCCCCCATCACCTTGAAAGTGGGGAAGGAGAGAGAGTTGTATAGAGAGGACATTTGGGAAGAGTTGCAATGTTTAAAGAACACAGCTACCTTCAACTGTTCTTCAGAGAGGGAGTGGATTATCCTTTTTTCCACTGATCCCGTTTAACTGAACCAATGGAAGTCAGAGGCAAGGTGGCCAGTTGAAACAGTTCATAATGGTCAGCCTTAGCACAAATCAGGTGAAGAAGAATGTAGCGTAAATCTGGAGGAACAAATGGAAAGTACCCAGCACACTGAGGTTAAGATAACCTGAAAACTTGCTAGAAAGTCTTGAGTGCCCTTCACAAAGGTCATGATCTGTATCGTTGAGAAATCGCACATGGAAGTTTTTTCCTGACTGCATACAAATTTCTTCCTTTTTATGAGACTGTTGTAGCCACATTTCATAACGAAAACATTGCTCGATTTGGCATTTGATTAGTGCAACACATAAGGCAAAATTACAGAGGTTCAAAGCAGCTGAATAAAGACATTTAAAGAGCCAAAGTACCAGCCAGTAAATAGATGACTCAATGACCAGTGAAAATCAATGAGGCAAAGCCATTTTTTTAAAATGAGTAATAGTCTCAGTAAGAATGAACTATATTCTCTTTATTAAGTCCTACTGTCCATAGTCTACCACTTCCATTTAATATTCTTCTATTGTAGGAGTCAAGTCTCTCGTTTCTTTTTACCTTTATTTCCTCATATCTTCACCTATATTAGGCATTGGTATCTATTCTACCTGCTATCTGTAGCTATATAAAGTAAATATTGATTATGTGGCATAAAGGAGAAATAGACAGACTTTAGCTTTACCCCAAAGAAATGGATTTAACACCTGTAATTCCTTCTAGCCTTTACCTGTAGTGGCTATATGGGTTCTTGGGACCCTTGAGAAAACATTTTGTCATAGATGCACTGTCAGGGAACAAAGAGAAGAAAATTGGACACGTGCACAAATAACCACTGTCTTTAGCTCCACCAACTATAGACCTTGAGCACTTGGAACATGTTCTCTCTTCTAGCTACAAGTCTTTTCTGATCTAGACAATGTACAAAACTTACCTGTACTGAAACAATTAAGTTACTTATAGTATCAGCTGTAAGCCCCCTCATTATTTAGTGATTCTAAAATTGGTTTTTAGAATTGGTTTTTTCTAAAATTTTGTTTTTAGTTTTTTAACTTTTGCAATATTATTCTATTCCTGCCATAGTGCAGAATGGTCTTAAATAGTTTAGTCATGTTAATTCACACTATGCAGACATTGTATTATTTAAAATTATTTCACAATCCTGGCTCTATCCAAAATAGTATTTTGAACTTTCTCATAGATCCAGATAATTTGAGTGACCTTCAGCTCCTTTTTGAGATAAGCCATTTGCTATGATTATTTAATTTAAATTAATTCAAAAATATTTACTGAGATGCCTGGGTGGCTCAGTTGATTAAATATCTACCTTCAGCTCAGGTCATGATCCTGGGATTGAGCCTCACATTGGGCTCTCTGCTCAGAGGGAGCCTGCTTCTCCCTCTCCCTCTGCTTGCCACTCCCCCTGCTTGTGCTCTCTCTCTCTCTCTCTCTCTGTGTCAAATAAATAAATAAAATCTTTTAAAAAATTTTACTGATGTTTCCTCATGTAAGAAAAAGAGTGGATCTTAGTATGATCTGTATCCACCCCTTAATGTTAAAGAATTTATAGTCTAATAGTAAAAAATATATATCTTTAATACATTTGTAAATTAGGCTAGTCAGAGCTGAAACACAGTGATGTGGAATTTCAAAGGTGGGGGAGAGCATGTGATTTGGAATCGGATATTAAGGATGGGTAGGATTTTAATAGGTAGGGATCTATTGAGCAAAAAAAAAAAAAAAAAGTAACTGCTTTAAGCTCCTGTTTATTCATCTATAAAATGAAACTAATATTATTTACTTCATTGGGCTGGTGTGAGGATTACATGAAAGAATGAATATAAAGCACTTTGCAAAGCTCATGAGAAATAAATAAATAAATATTATAAATAAATAAATGTTAGCTTTAAAAATGCCCTTTGCAAGGTTCTAGCAGCAGGAATGGACTGGTGGCCTTTGGGGAATCGAGAGTAGACTGAACACAAGGTTGGTGAAGTGGGGTAAAGAGAGATAAGGCACCAGAAGAAAGATGAGTGAAAACTCTCACCCAGCAAACATTTATGAAATGCATTTTACCTCCTGGAAAAACAGGAGGAAATAGTATTAGAAACTAATGTTTACCCTGTTGGGGCAAGGGCTCTTTTCATTTTTTGCTGTGTCCCCAGTGCCTATAAAACAGAGCCAGGCACAGTGAAGATGCATAGTAACTGTTTGTGGAATGACCCGACCTTGTTGGGGAGTTAACGAGGAGAGATTCCGCAATCCTCAGCATTAGGAAATCCATCTCTGCAGAGACAAGTAGAGAAGGAAGAAGGAAAATCCTAAAATTTCAAATCCTCTGCCAAGGGAGTGTGTGTGTGTGTGTGTGTGTGTGTGTGTGTGTCTACATACGTAAGTGTATTTCTAAAAGACAGTGGATATGCATTTGGGCATACAGAGGCAGGCTGGAGCAGTGAAGAAGGTAGAAAATTCTGTTGCTTGCCAGCATGAAGTAATACAGCTGAGCTGCTGTGGGGGTCGGGGGGTGGGGGAGACTGAGAGAAAGAACTGTAGAAAGCCAGGGAGTTGGAAAACCAAGAAAGAGCTAAGAATAGGGTAATGAAAAATCCCCATCCTTCCAAAATTCAAGGTCTTCACATAAATACCTGTGTGGGTTGTTTATACAAACCAAGTGCCAAGTACTTACATAGTACCAAGTACCACACCGGGATTGATACCGACCAGAGAGAAGGAACAGACCAAAGGAATTTTAATGCCTATGACAAAAATGTAAGAAGAACTGGACTAAAGCCACTTGAATCCAGGAGTTTACAAAATTCTGGAAAAGGGCATTGGGCTTCCCATCAAATGATGGTTAGAAAGATCAAATCACTTGAAACAAATTAATTTCAAACGCAAGATGACTCTGGCTGCTTTGGGCATTACAACTGATACCCTGCTGGCTAATTCTGGTCCAGGAATCATCTCCTCCAGAACAGGATCCCATGTCTTTTCTTCCCCTCCCAAATAGGTTTTGTGCCCCTCCTGGGTACTCTCCCATTATGTTTATCATAGCCTTTATCCCATATTCTAATGGTCTGTTTATGTTTCTGCCTCTCCTATTAGACTTAACATGGAAGGCCAGGCAGAGTCTGAGCTCATTAACATCAGTGCAGCCGGGAGGTTGTACCCGGAGGTACAGATGTTTGTAAAGAAGCACTGAGAGCCACTAGAGAAGAGAATCAGAAATATAAAATCCAAGCCCAGAGTTAAGTTAGGAACCAGAACAAGGAAAACAAACAAAATGAAAATATCAGACATTATCAGGGGTTCAGTTGTAACACTTGGCATATTCAATGGGCCCTCCCACATAGTAATATTTTACCTCCAAGCCTATAAAATAAGATGCATTTTGGCCTATACTTTGTTCCTACCACCACCATTTTCTGAAATTTTCAGGAAAAGATTTCTTACTTTCAACAATCATAACTAGAAAAAACAAAATCTAAATTCCTTTTTCTGAAAAGCCATGTGTATTCTCAAATGTCCTAGAAAGGATGGACATGTGCTTCAAGCACACAGCCTCAACAATTTAATCTATATTAGAAAAAAGAGGGGCGCCTGGGTGGCTCAGTGGGGCGCCTGGGTGGCTCAGTGGGTTGAAGCCTCTGCCTTCAGCTCGGGTCATGATCTCAGGGTCCTGGCATCGAGCCCCGCATAGGGCTCTCTGCTCAGCGGGGAGCCAGCTTCCCCCTCTCTCTCTGCTTGCCTCTCTGCCTACTTGTGATCTCCGTCTGTCAAATAAATAAATAAAATCTTAAAAAAAAAGAAAAAGGAAAACTTTCAGTGGTTGTAACACAAAGCCAAGTGTCTGCAGCGTGTTTTTGTGTTGATGACAGGGTCTGTGAGGGTATTTTTTCCCTGTCTTTACTCTTTTGCCATCAAAGGAGGAACCAATTAAATCAAATAATAATATTTAAAATCTGATAGTCCTTGGGAGCCTGAAATGAAAAACTATAGTTGCCATATGGATGCTTTAGAGCGTGTGTTGTACACATGACCAGGGACTCACCCTAGCTCAAAGCTGTGTGCACTCCCGGTGCCTGGACACAGCAGAACTAATTAGAGGGAAAGCTCAAATTCTCTGCATCTGAATGTCATTCCTTGTATTTGTTGATGCAAGTTAGAATCCTTCTTCCTGTCTTAGGAGAACAAAACAGAAGAGCCTAGAACACAGTGAATGGCACGGAATGCTCAACTTGTCCTTGTAACTGCCTACACAAAGCAAAAATGTCTGAGAGGGGCTTTAACGTGTGAAGTGTTTGTGTGGAGACCTAGGACTTCTGTGACTGTGCGTAGAGAAGAATTAAACAACAAAAGGAGTTTGAAGTACTTGGGTATTTTGTTGCTGTGACTTCTCAATCCTCTCTCTCTCTCTCTCTCTCTCTCTCTTTTTTTTTTTTCTTGAGCTATCTCTTTTGGTAAGGGAAATAAAAATTACGTCTTTCATAAAGAAGACAAAAACACGGTTTTTACTGTGAGCCAGATACTGTGCATTGCTTTTCTTGAATTAGCCTGAGAGTGCAGTGTTTTTCTTTGTGGTGCTGGCAATCCTGTGTACCTGGATGTACATCAGAACTAGGGGGCACATGCATGTTTTCCTGCACTGCGATCGCATGTGTTTGTGTGCTGGCACAGCCATGCATGAAAGTTTGTGTGTGCCTAAGTGTGGCCGTGTGCAAAGGGAAGGGACTCCTGCTCCATTATTCCAAGCAATTAAACTCCGACAGCACAAGGATGAAGGAAAGGCCCTGATTTTCTTTTCCTTTGCAGTAATTGCCTCAGCAATCATCTTTGATCAGGGAAGAGCAGTGGAGGAGAGTCCTGAAAGTTGACATCCCTGGTATAAATATATACATTTACATACACAGGGGCAGCACAGCTCCGCAGCTTTTTACTGACGTCTCTGACCTGAAACCATTGTAGCTCCATTGACACTTCATTTAATTGAATCCTTCCCTAGCAGTGCAGAAGCCGGAGGACTTGAAAGGGGGAGGGGAGGAAGGACGGGTAATCAAGGCAGCCTCTTCTGCCTGCATGTCTAAAAATGACAGGAAAGTAATTGCTTTTGAAAAGCAAAAAAAACCCAGAAATAGCACAATTTGTTCTATTTATTAAGATGCTAAAATGGGATAAAGATTCTGGGGGTTTTGCCCCACGCATTCCAAATTCTCTACCCCGAGAACAAGACTGATTTGGATTTCTATACAGATAGGAATGAGATTTTGTTTTTGTTTTTGTTTTTTAAAGAAGAAAGAAAACACAATTCTAAGAAAGAGAAATCCAGGGTCTTCCCTAGTTCAAAATGGCCAGAGACAATAGTAAGATCATTCTGAGCCCAGAGTCACAGCGCAGCCCCTTTTGTCAGCTTCAAATCAGGGAGCCAGAGGGTCGAATCAGTTTAACCTGCCTCTATGACACATCACCCACCCGCCTGACCCCAGAACGGCCTCATTTTTATGGATGCAGAAGCTGAGGGTGTAATTCATTCCCCGGCACACCCTGCTCGTTCAGTAGCCTGCTTTTGCCACAAAGGTACACTGCATATTCTGTGCTGGCTGAACCGATGAGATATCAGTCTGCTTCCTGCTTAATGCAGGAGTTACCCTGCTTTACAGCTGAAGAGTAATGTCCTTTACCTGCCATCAATCCGGGAGCCTAAATCAGCCATGCAAATTAGTACATGTCCACAAACTCAGGGTCTTAAAGAAATCAATCTGGATCTGGAAGAATCAGGCAGCATGTTTAGGAAACATAAAATCTGAAAGATATTTAATAACCTTTGCCTCCTTTGTCATCCACTCTCCATATTTGCTTCTCTGGTTGTATGTTAATGAGAACATGAGAGCATATGCACAGCAGCACCTGCTTTGCCCTTTGATTTAGAACATGGTACAATGGAAAACAAGCAGGCAAACAAAGACCAACATCACAGCAATACATAATAGCACCTTTACAAAGCACTTGTACATACATCGTTAAATTTAGACCTTTTAGCAACCTTGGTGTAGTAGCAGGAGCAGCAACTTTATGATCCCTTATACAGATCAGGAAACTGAGACCCATATAGTTTAAAGAACTCACACACGTTCTCACTGCTAACAAGCAACAGAGGAAAGAGTGCTGGGGTACAGCCTATCAGAGGGCTCTCTACTCTAACTTTATCCTGGCTGCATCTCATCCCTTCCCATTGTTTGACAAGTCAGTGAGATCAAGGGAAGATACTCACTCATCACTCAGCAGCCCTCCCCACCTCTAGACCACACTCTACAACCAGCTCTCTAGAATTTTAAGTGCACTTCCAAGACCGGCACAGGGTTCTTCCCTAGAGCCATCCTCTTGGTCTGCACCACAGAGCCCAAGGGGTGACTTTACAGGAGTGGAGAATGGTTGTTTGATGTGCAGGCATAATGTTCAGAAGTATGCATGAAATCTTTCAGAGTGAAAGACAAAGCCAGGGTAGCAAAAGCAGGGAAATGGGTTGAGGTCTGAAGGCTGTGAGCTAATTCCCCACACAGGACTCCTCTAAAGTCTGCGTACTCCGCATTAGAACCTGGCCTTCCAGGGTGTTAATGAAGGTATATATTTGTCAGAGTAGGAAGGTGGAACCTGTTTTATGCAACCAGTTGACGTAAATTTTAAATATTTAGGCATATGGTGTGTAGACCTCCTCTTAAGTTCTCGCCACAGGTTCTGCAAACGTTAGAGATGGGCTTGCTGAAGTAGCATTGGTGTACATGATAGAGATGAATGAAAGTTTGGAAGAGACTGTGTAATCTAGATTGTCACAACCTTCCATTAGCTCTCTTTAAAGGGCCAAACAATTTATTGGCCTTCATAATTCCATCAGTTTCCCCAATAGTTCATTAAAGACTGAAGTACCTGTGTCCCTAGTAGTGATGAACCTGGTGATAAAGTAAACAAGGATTTTATTTTTTATAAGTGTATTAACACAAGCTGTAGGTTAATTACTTTGCCAGGTTCCTAAATAATATTATCCTGAAAATGTTAGGACCCTAGCTAAAAATGAAATTTTTCTTTCCAGCCATTATTAATTCCTCTTTGCCAGCAAGGGCAGGATTAAAACTTAGCCCCAGATTCATGACTAAATTGATCAGCTTTCCATTTTCTGCAAGAGAATCAGTTCTGAGAGAAGACAAACCAGGAAATGTAGTTGTGTGGCTCCCTTCAGAAATTCAGATCTGGTTCTATAGAGATTCTCCTGCTAACCTAAGGGACATGCCAAATCTGATCTCTTTGATGAAGTTCCTTCTCTTGACACTGACCTTCTGCAGCACTTTGTATCTCTGTAGGGTGAGTATTATAGTCTTTCTTCATCAGTCATTTATGTTTCTCTTATCTCTCCTAATAGATTATACAAGACTGGAACCCTGAAATTTTCACCTTTAAATCCCCCAAATGCACAATGCACACAGTAGGCAGTCCTTGAATATTTAGTGAATACATAGATGATTCCTACTTTTGTAATTGTTTTGTAGTTTTGAGGAGGTATATTTTGTATTTTTGCCACATTTTATGTGTTATATGATCTCCTTTATGGTAACTCTGTAATTTTCAACCAACTCTGAAGAATGCTATTAAAAACATACACAAGACTTTCCTTTGGCCTTGAGCATATTCACAGAGGAATCTCTTAACAGTAGGAATATGGAATGAATATTTGTGTCCTCTGCCCCAAACTTCCTTATATTGAAATCCTAACCTCCAATGTGATGATATTTGGAGATGGGAACTTTGGGAGTTAATTAGGCTCAGATGAGGTCACAAAAGTAGATTCCTCCTGATGAGATTTGTGTCCCTATAAGAAGAAGCACAAGAGCTTGTTCTCTCTCTCCACACAAACACTGAGGAAAGGCTATGTGAAGATACAGTGAGAAGGCAGCCACCTCAAGCCAGGAGGAGAAACCTCACCAGAAACAGACCTGCTAGGACTAGGTTTGGGACTTCTAGCCTCCGTAACTGTGAGAAAATAAATTCTATTGTTTAAGTCACCAATCTATAGTTTGGTGACTTAGTTTCGCCTAAGCAAACTAAGACAACTTGGGATGCTTATGGCAGCAAATAACAAAAAACTCAACTTTTATTAGTTGAGTATGTAAGACATTTACTCTTACACAGCAAGAAGATGTTAGGATGTTGGAAGCTCCAAAGACTCAAGAATATTATTATCACATACTCAAAACCCTTTTGTCCTCTGGTCTGCCGTCCTCAGTATATTGACTTTTTGTCCCTGTGCTTGTAAGTTTATGGTGATGACTGAGAAAATATACAGTCAGGAAAGGAAATGAAAATTGGTGGCACACATAAGTCCAGTCCAGTCTCTTTTTTAAGAGAGTTAGTTTCTCAATATTTTAAGTCCAGCAAATAATTGGGGCACCTGGGTGTTCTACTAGGTAGTTGAAAATAAAGGAGTACACATGGAACACAGGTATGTTTGGGGTATAGACATGATTGTGATAACTGTGAAGGTGGGCATGAAGGTAGAAAACCAGAAGCCAGACACTCAAAAATGTCAAGAAACTCAAACAGAACCCCTCCAGGATCTCTCCCTTCTTGGATCCAACACTGTGCCTTGAATATACCATCATTTTAGTATTTGAGCTGTAGTATTTAAGCTGTAGTGCAATTATTCATCAGTCAGCAAATATTTAACAGTCACTTACTATGTGCCAAGCATAGGTGACATAGAAGCAAATGATACAACCAGGAGCTACATTTTAGGAGACAATATAAGAAAATATGCAAGTAAACAAGTCAATTTCAGGAATGGTTAACTGCAATGAAGAAAATAAGATGGGATGACGTGAAAGGGACTGTGGTTGGGTGGATCTATTAACCAGAGTGGTCAGAGGACCTGAATGATAAGAAGGAAACAGCCATGCAAAGATCTGCATAATGAGCATTTCAAGAAGGACTAGTAATACAAAGGCCCTATGCATGGACTATGTCGGCATATTCAAGATATAGAACAAAGGCTGGAGCCTGGAAGCCAAGGAGAGACCAGAATGATACTCACACATTTATTTATTTCACAAATATTTAAATAAGGGTCTTCTTCCAAATAAATAAATTTATAAATAGAGGCTGGGATGCAACAGAGAACAGACTGTTTTTCTGCATGGAGATTAAATTAAGCCATATGTGTAAGCAGAGCCCTAAAGCCCTAGTAAGGAATTAAGTATTCTTCTGGTTGCAATGATGAATTCCTGGAAGGTTTTCATTCTGGGAAAGACATTATCTAATTTGCATTTTATTTATTTCCCCATGTGCCTTTTTTCTGGCAGACCTTCAAAGGGGCAGCAATCTTACCTTCAAATTTTCCAGTATCTGAGTAAAGGGCCTAACCTAAAGAGGCACTTACTAATTGTTTATAGAATGAATGAGACCATAATCAATGTCTCCACCTTGAGCCTTAGAAAACTGCTTCAAAAAGAGGCACAAAATATTCTTCAAAGAATTTAGACATAGAAATTATCACATGACCCATCAATTCTACTCCTAAGTATACATCCAAAAGAATCAAAAACAGATGTTCACACAAATGCATGTACACAAGTGTTCATAGCAGTATTATTCACAATAGCCAACTAAAAGATGGAGACAATCCAAATGTCTACCAATGGATAAATGGATAAACTAAATATGATATAATACATACAATGGAATAGTAATCGGCTACTAAAAGAAATGAACCACTGATACACGCTACCACATGGATGAACCTTGAAAAAATTATGCTAAGTAAAATAATTCAGACATCAAAGTTTACATAGGTCACATTCAACTTATTTTAAATCTCCAGAATTGTTAAATCCATAGAAACATAAAGATAGAAAATGATTGCAGGGTCCGAAGGGAGGAGGGAATGAGCAGTGACTACTTAATGAACATGAGGTGTGATGTGAAGGTGATGAGGATATTTTAGAGTTAGATGGAGGTGTTGGTTAAACACAGTGAATGTATTAAATGCCACTGAATTGTACCTTAAGTGATTAACTTTATATAATGTGAATTTCAACTTGATAAGCGAGACCGACAGAGGTATCGGTTGCTTTAAATCATGAGAGGAGCAGATACAAACCCCATATTAAGAAATTTAGTAGATAAAAGGAAGAAAGAAACAGGAAGGCAGCTAGATGAACTATTGGCTCCTAAGAGATTTTTTGGATTAACAAAAAGATCTTTGTATATTTTAAGACAAAGAAGAAAAGGGTCAGACTAAAATGCAGGGGAACTTCTGCGATCTTAACCCGTCTAAGACTCTTAACAGGTCTAAGACCCCAAAGCAAAGAGTTTGGTTATACACTCTGACAAAGAATGTTGCAATTTGGGTACTTCTAGGAGAAATGCACCTGGAAGAGCATTAAAAATGATCTGTTCCACACCCTCTATTTACTAATGTGGCAGCCAGCTCTCCTAGTTTAAATGACTTTACCATGTTCACAACTGGGTGGTGGAAATCAAGACTCCAGGCTTAACCAGGTTAAAACCTCCAGTTTTAACCGCCATGTTTATTTTTACTTTATCAATAGTTGAGAAGTTATGCACAAAGGCCATTTGCTGTTTCACTTGCTGTTTATCTTTCATTTTGAATTTTTTCATTCAGTGAATGTGCATGGTAAGTGTTAAGAATTCAGGAGATGGACATGTTTGGCTAATGAGTTATACTTACCCTAATTACAACGTGTGTCATTAACTTCCAAGGCCCAATAGCCTGATAATCCTGCCAAAAACATAGCATGGTGGGAATTTACTTATCTTTCTAGATCTGAGGTGTGATAGCAAATGTTTGATCTGTGTGTGTGCTTATGCGTTTGTCTCTGTGTGAGCGATATTTTTAATTAATTAACTTATCAAACAGAGAATACATTCTTAGAATTCAAAAAGCTCAAAAGGTACACAGTGAAAATCCTCCTTCCTTGTGTCTCCCACCTACTCAGTTCCCTTGCCCAATGGCAATCCATGTTACCAAGTTTTTGTGTGTCCTTTTAAAGATATTTTTTGCATATATAAGCAAATACACATACTCCCCTCCCCATTTTTACACCAATAGAACACTAAACATCCTGCTCTGCATCTTCTTTTAAATATATATATATCATGTTAAGAGGTATTTGTAGTATTTCTGGACCTCTCCTGTCATCTATTTCATTTTCCTGCAATGGTTACAGAGAAGGAATTTCTTTCTTTTTTTTTTTTTTATTTAATTTTTTTTCTTATTTATTTTTATTTTTTTTAATTTTTTATTTTTTATAAACATATATTTTTATCCCCAGGGGTACAGGTCTGTGAATCACCAGGTTTACACACTTCACAGCACTCACCAAAGCACATACCCTCCCCAATGTCCATAATCCCACCCCCTTCTCCCAAACCCCCTCCCCCCAGCAACCCTCAGTTTGTTTTGTGAGATTAAGAGTCACTTATGGTTTGTCTCCCTCCCAATCCCATCTTGTTTCATTGATTCTTCTCGTACCCACTTAAGCCCCCATGTTGCATCACCACTTCCTCATATCAGGGAGATCATATGATAGTTGTCTTTCTCCGCTTGACTTATTTCGCTAAGCATGATACCCTCTAGTTCCATCCATGTTGTTGCAAATGGCAAGATTTCATTTCTTTTGATGGCTGCATAGTATTCCATTGTGTATATATACCACATCTTCTTGATCCATTCATCTGTTGATGGACTCCAATGTAGTTAACATAGAGTGCTATACTAGTTTCAGGTGTAGAGTATAGTGATCCAGTAGTTATGCATTTACTCAGTGCTCATCAAGACAAGCGCATTCCTAATCCCCTTCACCTATTTAATCCACCTCACCACCACCAACCCTCTGTTAACCATCTGTTTGTTCTCTATAGTTAAGAATCTGTTTTTTGGTTTGGCTCTCTTTTTTCTTTTTATTTTTCTTTTTCTTTTTCTCTTTCTTTTCCTTTTTCTTTCCTTTCTTTCTTTCTTTCTTTCTTTTTTTAAACCTTTGATCATTTGTTTTATTTCTTAAATTCCCACATATGAGTGAAGTCATGTGCTATTTGTCTTTCTCTGACTGGTTTATTTTGCTTAGCACTATACTCTCTAGCTCCATTCATCTTGTTGCAAATGGCAAGAGTTCCTTCTTTTTTATGACTGAATAATATTGCAGTGTGTGTGTGTGTGTATCGCATCTTCTTTATCCACTCACTGTCACTGGACACCTGGGCTGCTTCCCTAATTTGGCTATTGTAAATAGTGCTGCAATAAACATAGGGGTGCCTGTATCCCTTCTAGTTAGTGTTTTTGTATTTTTAAGGTAAATAACAGGAGTGTGATTACTGGATCGTAGGGTAGAGCATTGTCTTTAAAATATACTTTCCTTTAGTATAAGAAAGAACACCATAAAGACTGCAAATCTCAAACCTCAAAAAATTCCAGTTATATAACTATTAATAGGAACTCCATGATTGTGATAGCTATTGATGAACTGTTCCTCCAGCCTTCCTTTACTATAGTCTGGAATCACTGGATATGTTACTATTTGACCTAACAGCCATCATACTATTAGCCTGAACCTACTAATTATTTGATTTTGGGAACATTGTTAGGATTCATACCCTGGGAAAGGCTCTATTAATACTCTATATTGCAGATTCATAATATACGTGTGTGTGTGTGTGTGTGTGAGAGAGAGAGAGAGAGAGAGGGAGAGGGAGAGACTAATCCTCATAGAATATTAAAGAAATATTTCTGATGGGGGAAGGAACAGGAATAAAAGAACTAGTGGGTATTAGTCACTGGCAAGGGAGATAACAAAATACAATTACCAAATATAGGGATACCTACTCTTTATTTTATTTTAATTCAATTAATTAACATATAGTTTATTATTAATTTCAGAGGTAGAGTTCAGTGATTCATCAGCTGCATATAATTCCCACTTCTCATTGCATCAAGTGCCCTCCTTAATTCCCATCAACTTATTACCCTATCCCTCCTCCCATGCACCTCCCCTCCAACTCCCTCATTTTTTCCCTATGATTAAAAGTCTATTATGGTTTGTCTCCCTCTCTGATTTCATCATGTTTTATTTTTTCCTCCCTTCCCTTTTGATCCTTTGTTTGTTTCTTAAATTCCACATATGAGCAAAGTCATATGATAATTATCTTTCTCTGGTTGACTTATTTTACTTGACATAATACCCTCTAGTGCCATCCATGTCATTACAGATGGTAAGATTTCATTTTTTGATGGTTGAGTAATATTCCTGTGTGTGTGTGTGTGTGTGTGTGTGTGTGCATGCGCGCACGCCACATCTTCTTTATTCATTCATCTGTCAATGGACATTTGGGCTCTTTCCATATTTTGACTATTGTGGATATTGCTGCTATAAACATTGGGGTGCAAGTGCCCCTTCAAGTCACCATGTTTTTATCCTTTGGAAAAATACCTAATAGTGCAATTGGTGGGTCATAGAGTAGCTCTATTTTTAATTTTTTGAGGAATTTCTATATTGTTTTCTGGAGTGGCTATACTAGCTTACATTCCCACCAACAGTGTGAGAGAGTTCCCCTTTCCCTGAATCCTCACCAGCATCTGTTGTTTCCTGACTTGTTCATTTTAGCCATTCTGATCAGTGTGATGTGACATCTCATTGTAGTTTTGATTTGAATTTCCATGATGCCAAGTGATGTTGAGTGTCTCTTGGACATTTGTATGTCTTCTTTGGAGAAATGTCTATTTGTGTCTTCTGCCCAATTATTGACTGGACTTTTTGTTTTTTGGGTGTTGAGTTTTTAAGTTCTTAATAGATTTTGGATACTCACCCTTTATCTGGTATGTGATTTGCAAATATCTTCTCCCATTCTGTAGTTTGCCTTTTAGTTTTGTTGATTGCTTCCTTTGCTGTGCAAAAGCTTTTTACCTGATGAAGTCCCAATAGCTCATTTTTGCTTTGGTTCCCCTTGCCTTTGGAGACATGTCTAGAAAGAGGTTGCTGTAGCCGAAGCCAAAAAAGTTGTTGCCTATGTTCTCCTCTAGGATTTGATGGATTCCTGTCTCACATTTAGGTCTTTCATCCATTTTGAGATTATTTTTCTATATGGTATAAGAATATGGTCCAGTTTCATTCTTCTGCATGTGGCTTTCTCATTTCCCCAATACCATTTGTTAAAGAGACTATCTTTTTCTATTGGATATTCTTTCCTGCTTTGTCGAAGATTGGTTGACCAGAGAGTTGAGGGTCATTTCTGGGTTCTCTATTCTGTTCCATAGATCTATGTGTCTATTTTTGTGCCAGTAACATACTGTCTTGATGATCACAGCTTTGTAATAGAGCTTGAAGTCCAGAACTGTGATGCCACCAGCTTTGATTTTCTTTATTAACATTCCTTTGGCAATTTGGGTTTTTTTCTGGCTCTATACAAATTTTAGGATTATTTCTTCAAGCTCTGTGAAAAGTGTTGATGGTATTTTGATAGGGATTTTATTGAATGTGATATCTACTTTTTTTAAAAAAAACATACAGAAACTGATAGTGAAGAGGAAAGGGAGTCATTTACAGTTTGATACTTCCCATCTATAGAAGCTTGAATAATGTCCCCCACAAAAATCATATCCACCCAGAATCTCAGAATCCCAATATCTTATTTGGAATAGGGTCTTTGCAGATGTAATTAGTAAAGTTGAAGCCATACTGGATTAATCTGGGCCCTAAACCCAGGACTGCTGTCCTTCCTTATAAGAAGAGGAGAGAACACACACACAGACTCAGAGGGAAGGTCATATGAAGACAAAGGCAGGTATTGGAGCCAAGAAATGCCAAGGATTGCCAGGAGCCACGTGAGGCTGGAAGAGGCAAGGAAGAGTCCTCCCCTAGAGGTTTCAGAAAAAGCATGGCGCTGCCAATACCTTGATTTTAATACTTCTAGCTTCTCATATTGTGAGAGAATAGATTTCTGCTGTTTTTAGGCCACCCAGTTTATGGTAGCTTGTTATAACAGCTCTAGGAAATGAACACATCACCCTATTGGAACTTAATTCAGCACCCTAAACAAAAGTTTTTCCTTTGTGCACCCCATCCGCCATTTTTCAAAGTATGCTATAAAAGAAAATATTCTCTTAAGGTGGATCTTTGGGTTTTCAGGTTTACTAGACCATGTTGTAACTTGATACTCCCTAGCTATCATGTCTCTAGCATTGTTTTTAATCTGTAAAATGCAGAGAATAATATCTGTTTCCTTCATGTAGTTGTTAATTTTAAAAGAGGAGTTAATACGTGCAAAACTATTATTTATACTAGAAAATACTATATAAATGTACATTTGATTATTATGATTGCACATTTTAAATAGTAATTCCAAATAGGCACCAGCCCAGACTTTTTATTTTTATAAGCTTAATTTCACCCACAACAATATTCCAAATAAAAAATTATCTGTTCTGATTTCCCTATATAAATTATTATCTGCCTTGAGAAAATTCTCAAAAGACTTCCTTTCCAAGGCTGACTTATTAATAATAACTTTTATTAATCATTGTGTATCTCATTTCCTCTATCTTAGAAGATCATGGGTGTTAATGAAGATACAAAACTCATTTATTCCTTCTTTTAAATATTAATAATGTTTATATGCCATGCACTGTGCTTGGTAATTGAGATTCAGTGTCCAAAAACAAGATAGCAAAACAGGGTAAGGTGATGAGGAGTGACCTCTGAGGTGAGTGGTCTCCAGGAAGGTGATTTTGAGCCAATACCTAAAGAATAGGAGGGGAAGCCATGTAAAGATCTGGTGACAGAATCTTCCAGGCAAAGAAGAGCACTGAGTGCCCAGCCTGCAAAATATTGGGGCATCTTAGCATCAGCATGCTACTAAATCAGTAGTATCTGATTTAATTTGTAAAAGATTGTTTTGTCTGCTGTTTGGCAACTGATCCCAAGTTGTAAAAGCAGAGGCAGGCATGCCCATTAAGAGGTTTCTGGGGATAATAGGGTGGTGGCTTGGACAAAAATGACTGTGGGGTACCAGTGTGGACAGACCTGGATACATCTGAAGGGACAAGCAGCACACCCCATGGATAAATGAAATATTTGGCTGAGGGAAAAAGAAAAAGAACTCAGAAAACCTGACTCTTTTCATCATAAACAGCCCTGATTGAAAGCAGCCCCACCAGTACACCAAATTCTATAAATCACTGTTGTTCAAATATATTTATCCCGTTGGAGTAAATCTGCATTTGCTACTGGAAGAGAGAGATCAACGTAGTTGCGCTCAGTTTTCTCACTTGGGCTGCTCAGAACACAACTTTCTTTAATGGTACACAAAGAAAGAAGTTGTCTATGAGCCCCTGCTCTTTTTAGGGCCATGAATGGCTTTGCCTCTATCTAAATCTGCTAAGGAAGGCTTAAGGGCATTTATCCTACCTCCAATTCTGGTATAGGATAAGAAAATTTGGATTATTGTGTTTTTCTGTGTCTGTCATCTGAGAAATGGGGACATTAACACCCACCCTGCAGAGGTTATCTGACGATTAAATGGAATAACACATGGCTTGGCAACTAGCTGAACTTCAGTAAAAACTGCCAATGGTAGTGATGGTGATCAGTGTCTCAGGACATTAGAGGTAGGTGAAATAGACCCGATCCCACCATGTTGGGATCATCTTATTCCCTCAAAGTCTCTCCACTATTGAAAACTCTTATTATGACTTGAACCTGGGTCTATAAAGGAATATCCTGGGATTTGTAAAGCAATATTGGTTCTTCCACAGCACCAACTCAGGCTGGCCAGGTAACCTCTTGATGTCATTATCTTACTTATTACTAGTTCTTTTTTGAGATATCGGAATAATTTTTGAAACACTAGCAAGGAAAAAATGTTTCCTATAAAATAATGAGCCTTTCTTATTTTGAGCTCTCCTTTGATGCTTGCCACCTCCCTCCCATTATGGCTCTTTGTCCACCATTGAAAAGGCCAGTGTCCTCAATTTGTGCCCAGCTGGAAAGAGACCATTGAGCTAAAAAGTGCAAAGAAGCAAAGAAATCACACTGAGATGATATTTTCCTTTATGAGACACTTCAATAATCTTAACAGAGAATGCCTTATGAGGTGACCATCAGTTTTAAACATGAAAAATATTTCCTGGCTTTGGGGCAGTCATTATGCCCTTATATTTTAGATGTCACTAACAAAGAAAGTGGGTGGTTTGTCTTATATAAATTAGATACTTAATATAAGGAGCAAAAGAGAAAGATAAAAATCACTGCTTCCTAAGTCCTGATAGGTACCTACTCCAGCACATTAGGCAAGAAGGTTGCATTCTTGATCCTGATGCATTACTCATATGACCCCTCTCCAGTTCATTCTATTTTCTCATAATGCCTCATGATTTTTGTATAATTTTGATACCTTCTTTCATGTTTTTAATCACTTTAAGCACACTTACTCTGCAGCCTCTTCCAGACTGCTCTATCATCTGAAATTCTCAGTGCTCTAAATTGGCTGTTTTCTTTGTCTACTACTCTCATTCTAGTTTTGTAACATGTGGCTATATCTTCAGCAACACTTTCTCTGTGAAAACCACAGGTGACCAAAATGAAGCTGTGGCCCTCCAGTGTATTTTGGGGTTTACTCTTGCCAAATGCCATGAGGATATTACTAGCCCAAGACCAATTTTGATTTTAATTTTTCAGCTTAGAGGTCTCTGAACTTGGTGAATAGTAAAGATAAATCCTCAAACCTTAAAGGCATAGTCACAAATTCTCAAGGGAGACTTTTTCTCACCCATGGGCCAGGAGAAGTCAAGCAACCTTGGAAAGCATCCTTTTAAGGGTCCCAGTTTTATATGGGGGTCTCAGTTCCAACTTCCTAACTTGCATGGGCCCCTATCCCCACATGAGTGTTAAAAGCTAATCCCTGCAGTCACTGAGACTAGGCAGCACTCCTCAGGGCAGATTCATGTTCCATGGCTTACTACTCTCACTTCAATTCCCTCTTTGTGCCTGGCATTTCAGGAGTTGTGTCCTTGCAAGCTTAGCCATTTATTTAAAAGAACATGTGTTCCATTTTCTTTGGAATATCTCAACATTTTTTTTTTAATGAAAAGAGCATTTCTGTTCTACCATATGGCTGAAAATGGAAATAGCAATTCATTCTTCAGAATCTGCAAGGCCCTGAATGAAACTTACCTACTTCCCCATCCTTGTGTTTCACCATTTCCCTTCTCATCTGTGTCCTACTCACACGAGGGTTCTTTCAGTTCCTAGAATATACCTCACTCCTTCTTACCGTAGCAACTTTGCTACTTCTATTCCCTACTGCTGGAATACCCTCATGTCTTCCCAGTTCACTTTCACTTCAGATCTCAACATAATTGTGCAATGGCAGTCATCTAAGTAACTTTCCTCTGATATATGTGTATATTGGCTCAGATATGCCCTCTCCCTATTATACTTACCACTGTTGTGCTTTTAAATTTATTTTTGAAAAAATTTTTTTAAATACCTCTTTTACCTACTGGACTGCAAGCTTTGTGAAGGCAGGTGCTATATCTATTCTTATTTAACATTTTTATTAGTAAGAGTAACACTAACTGCTACACTGATGCTAACACAAAAACCTCAGTAACTTAACAATGTAAGAGTTATTCTTCATACCATAGTCCAGTGTGGGTCAGGCAAGTCTTTTCCAGCTGGATCCCAGAGACGTAGGTTGCACCACTGTCTTCAAAATACTGCCATCCAGGTTTCAATGAAAGGGAAAAATAAGGAATAAGATGGAAGGTTCTATGAGCCAGGCCAGGCATGCCTCACTTCCACCACATTCTCTTGGCCTGAACTCAGTCATAGGCCCTATAAATTACCCAGGAAGAAGAGAAAATGGTTATCAGCAAGCACTCAAGTCTCTGCCACACCACTGTATTTCTTTTTAGTAAAGGACAGTCCTTTACAATAGGAAGTTCTCAACAAGCACAGATTGAATGGATCAACAAATGGATTAACAGACAGACAGAGAATGGATAGATGATTTTGTTGACAATGAGTAGCTCACTGATTCAGCTGGTCTGTAAATTCTTTGAGTGTAGAGACCATATCAGTATTGCCAATCATGGAAGAGAAGTTTGGGGCATGTAGGAGAAGCTCACACAAGAATAAATGATCACCGCTACTTGTAGGATTTCAGGGAGGAGATGGACTGCTAGTAGATCATCCAAATAGGGTATGGAATGAAATTGGAAAAGCAACTTAAGTAAATTTGTGAAGGCATAGAATGGGGGAAAAAAGTAGAAGAAAGGACAAAGAAATGTCAGCATGTGTGTAGTTAAGAGTAACAAGGAAAGGAATCAATGGAGAAACTAGCAGGAATCATGTCTCTCCTGGCTAGTGTAGCAAAATACTGTGTCTGCCGAATCCCAGACTCCATCGTGTTCTCTTTCAAGGTATTATAGACTTACACCTAGGAATAAGAATGCCTCTTTAGTGAGATTGCACCTTTTCCCTTCCTATTTTAACCCTTAGTGTTTAAAATGCATAAAATGTGCCCAGGAAGTATGTATTTGGCTTGGCCAGAAGTTAGTGCTACGGGAGGCTTTTTGCCCCTGACCACGCAGAATGGTAAACCACACTAGTTCCAGCCCCAGCTGTCAGGCCAGGATTTCTCCCTAGCCCTTCTCCAATCAATACCTAGAGCTGCCTGGTGCCATCGGGAGGGAGCTGTATTTTTTAAAAAATGAATGAAGTAGAACAGCCAAAATCTTTCCGTTCTTTCTGGTCTTCTCTGCAGCTTTCTGCCCACGGAGAGGGACCACTATGAGAGCTGCAGAGGAGCAGCATGAGGGTGCCGCCCTCCCCTGCCTGGAGAAAGGGCCAGGGTTGCAGAAGTAGCCAGCCCTACATTACGGGCTTCTGAAATGCACTGTCGGAGTTAGTGACTGGGGAGCTGCTCTACCTCTGGGGCTACAGCAGTGCAGTGAGCTTTAGTGGATCAATACTTTAGTCTTGTCATGCTAATTGCTCATTGGTTGACATTCATGATCCTTCCTTGCTCCCTCCCTATGTAAACTCTTTACAGCTGGAACAGCGAGATGCAAAAATCCTGAACCTTCAAAGCCAGCTCCTGCAGAAGAGAGAGGGCCTGGCAGCTGAGGTATGGTGCTCCCTCATTTTTTGCCCCCCTTTAAAAAGCTTCATGTGTGTCTGCATGTGATCGTATGATAGGGAGACGCACGAAGAAATGCGTCCTGGGGTAACTCTTTGCAACACATAAATGATACTACCTTTTCAGAACAAAACAATATCTCCTCCCCTTTCACTCTTCCCCCTCCCCCCAAAAAACCCCATAAAACAGAAAAATACACGCCCCTTCTATGAGTCTGGTTGCAACCGTTCTTCTGCTTTGGTGAATGTGACACCCTCCACCAGCTCACAATGAACGTGTACCTGCACAGTCCTCTTTGCTCCCAGACTAGGGCATGTCAGACTGAGCTGCCATGTGTGTGTGCTTGTGCATGTGTGTGTGTTTGTATGTGTGATCACGCCTACCATATTGGCTTCCTGTCCCTGGGATATCAGCTCTTCCAGCTAGCTGAGCCTGTCCCCACAACCAGTTGCCACTGAGACCACCCCAATTCCTACCCGGTGAGCTTCAGGCCTGTGCTATGCAGGGTTTTGTTAAGCCGTTTAGTATTAATTGATTTTTTTCCCCATTTTTTTTCTTTCTTTCCCTGGGCGGGTCAATAGCTGGATGCTTCAGGAGCAGAGGATCTATCAACGGCAGACCAAGCCTAGGGAGACGCGGGCAGACCTGGAACGAAACCCAGCCAGCTCCAGCCGCTCCGACAGTATTTGGTGGCCAGAGAGTCGGCAGCAGGAAGCATGAGGCAGGAAATTACCCAATCCTTGAGGTCTGGTAAGTTTCCTCACTTTTGGGAAGTGAGGCAAATGATAACCAAGTCTTTCTTCCCTTACTCAAAAGAGTCAGCAGCATTTTTGCTGATTTCAGTTAATGAGCTAAACATAAAATTGGGACTTCCCCAGCAGAACTGGGAGGCTGGAGGGGTTGTGAGGGAGTTTGCAGGGTAGATGAAGGCTCACCAAACTCTGGTCCTAAGGTGAGCCACTGTGGCCAAGCAGACGTCCTGGGTATTGATCCCTGCCTCCTGATATTGATTTCCTCTTGGGGCCAAGAATGGGGTGGACCTACAGAGGACGAGAGGAGAACTGACACCCCCCCAGAGGCCCAGGCAGCCCTAATCGGTGATAACAGTGTTAAGTGGTCAGCCTGGAGATGAGGTTTTCTCAGATCTATTGATCTGCACTCCCCTGGGACATAAATCCTTCTGAATTTGCTTCCATGATATAAATATTTATAATTAAAATAGCTTAGGAGCCTCTTCCAGGCCCAGGGAGAGTGGCCTATCCCAGGGTGGGTGTGATATCAGTCTCTGCCATCTCTGTACTTTGTACGCTCTTCCCACTCTCATATCTGTTTACTTATCTCTGCTTTCTCTTCTAAACCCTATTTCGCTCATACTCTGAGTGACAGGCACAATGTCTCAGACTATCAGAAGCCAGGAAAAATCTATTCTTTCTGAATGCTGCCTCCAGCTGAGGAGGGAGTGCTGCTCCCCGCAGCCAACGCTACACAGTTTCATGTGCATTCAGGAGCCTGGACTCGGAAAGGAATGGGCTGTTTTGGGGGGAGTAAGAGGAAGACTTCTTTAGTTGTCGCTTTGTTCTTGCTTTCCTTGGGGCAACAGATCGGATCCAGTAACAAACAGCTTTTAACCAATGCCAAGACCCTGTGTTGGCTCACTTGCAGTTAAATCTAGAAGAAAAATTTGAAGGGCCTCATGCTCCTATTTCTCAGCCCCTCATAAATCTAAGCTCACATGAAGTGACCAGAGCATCTCTTACTCATGATAATGGGGGAAAAAAGGATACGGAGGACTTATTTGGAGGCAGAGCCCTTGAAGCCAGCTGGAGAGACCAAGACCATTGACCAAAGCTTTGTCCACTGCAAGGACAACCTTATGTAGGGTGGAAACCATTTGACTTTAATTTTTTTTAAATTTGAGTAGTACGGAAAATGGTTTTCAACGTCATTTGCTGTGCTTCCTAAACCAGTGTCCAGGATACAAATCTGTTCACCCTGAATCCATCATTTGTTTGATATCCAGGGTATAATCTTTTCAGTTCTGGAACTTCCGACTTTCTATCAGATGTCTGTCTTGCTTCAGTGCTTATATTTTGAACTGTGTATCTTTGTGTGTCTGCCCTCAGCAGGTTTCATTAATTTGTAATTTATGCCTATAAAACTGTTTAAGGACTTCTGGATCTTATTCATGTTGAGGAGGTGTGTTGGTGGGTGTGTACGCACTGTGTAGGATGTGGGGAGAATGTATTGGGTTTATTTCTCCTCATTTCTGAATGTTTAGTCACTCCAGTCCAGTTGTGTTGAGTTAATAAGTGTATATCTGTGTATCTCTGTGCAGGTGTCTTTACTTGGAGGGCAATGAGTATAAGCAGGTTAGAGTGGTGTCCCACGCTTCTCTTGCATTTGCATTAACTATATCTTTCCCAAATGCATATTAACCTTTACTCTTTTTTTTATTTTCCTTTTTATTCAGAGATGGTAGTTTCAGAACTCAGATATAGCTCATTTGTCTCTTTTAGCAAATGATTGAGGGTTAGGGACTATTCCAGTTGGCAGGCAGGGTCTGTATTTTGGACTCCATTTGGCTTAGATAATTTATACAAAATAAAAGTCTAACAGGTATAATCACAACAGACTTGACTTGAGAATGTTTCCAAGCATACTTGAGGTTGAAAAATACTTCAAGCTAAAAATGGAAGAATGTTCTGGTTTGTAACTTGTATGCCTCTGTGGTAATGGAGAGAATTGGAATGCAGTTCTCTTTGTTTGATTTATATGGCGACACTCAGAATGTGAAAGGTGTATTTTACTGTAGAAATAAACTTTCAACCTTGACCTAAAGAATAGAAGACTGAGGCCAGTACTTAAATCCTTCCCTGCTAGGTTAAAATGAAAAGCATAATTAATAAGAGTAGACTTATTTTTAGGCAGAAAAATGCTGAGATTCGTGTCTTTCTCCCATTGTTTGCAATATTTGTCAACATGTGCTTGCTTGATTCCTCTGAAGCACAAGCTTATTTGGAGAAAGTGATCTAAATTTTAGAACTGAATGCACTCCACTAATTAAATGTGTTTCCATGTGATCTTAGTGCCACTAAATCTAAATAGCACATACATAAATTCATTGCTGTCTTGTGCTACTGTTCCTACAGGTCATATTTGAAAGCTTGTTACCAGCCATAGGGAAATAATTATTATTATGGAATAATCCAATGGCTTAGGATAGCAAGCTTCAGTGTCTTCAGTCTTATAAGAATCCAACTCGTATGTTACAGATATATGTCATATGGTACATCTGCCTTTTATATTTCATATATATAGATATGTTTTTCAATCCCACTTGTCTTAAAGGTTGTATATTCAAATATTTTTAATGCAAGGATAGAAACATTTCACTGTTATTTCTACATTCATAACATAAAATATCATGATATTAATATTTCACTTTTTTTCTTTTCAAAAATGTATGTATTATGTTTCAAGCCTTTCTGAGCATCTTGATGTACTCATTTGACTCTTAGAGCAAACTCATGAAATAAGTTAGAGCAGAGCCATTACCACCATTTTACCAATAATAAAATGCACAAGGTGACACAGATATGAGTATCAGACTGGGGTCAATTATCTGAGGATATGGACCCCTGGTCAAGTGCTCTTTCCTAAGTTACCAGCTGCCTCCACTAATATTTGATAAAATTTTAGCTTATTCTGTACTCCCAGCACCTATCACAAGCACTGAAATGTATATAAGGCAAACATTGGTTGATATTAAATGATTGCTAACATTCTGCTTAGGCAAGAAAAAGTAATAAATAAGTATTTCAGGCATCTTTCTTTGGCCTTTATCATACCACAGCTAGCTACAGAGTCTGACGCCATGACAGACCTTTCTTGTTAGACTCAGAATTTCTGCGAGTTATTAATATGTCTAATCAATAGTTTTGCTCCCCAGGAACATGTCCCTATGAAAACACAGTGAGTATTTATTACTCAGTTCACAGAACTGACATGCACATATTTAGTCTTCATACTACCAGTACTTGCTTTTAAAGAAACATAATGTAAAATTTGAAATATCAAGATTAAGTACTTAAAATCAACCATAAACTTTTGATCTTACCGAAATAACCACTGTCCCTTTCCCCAACCTTCTTACTTATTCAGGGGTTCTTAATCTTTTCTGTGTCATGGACCCTATTTCCAGACTGCCATAGCCTTGAAGACTATGGACCTCTCCTCAGAATAATACTTTTGAATGTATGAAATAAAATGTATAGAATTACAAGGAAACCAATTTATACTGAGATTAAGTTATCAAAAGATTAAAATCATTTAATTGATTTCCAATATCACCATATGTGTACTTTTTATTAAAATGTTGATATGGTCTAGTTGTAGATCTATTACTGTAATTTTGGGGTGAATAAGATCCAGTGGGGGAACTACTGCTGTCATTTTAAGGTAGTAATGAATATTAGGGATATTTTGAAATTACCTAAAATATGTAATATGGATATGATATGAAAATAGCTGTGATTTCTGTTGGTGACATTGTCACTGGTATTATTAATACTACTTTAGTGTTTCCTACAGTTATAACTGAAGGAAATACTAAATATGGTTCAATATTAGTGAAAATAAAGATGTGATTTTTTTTTTGGTCTTATCTAAGTTTATAGACCTACTGAACTCTATCCATGGATTTATTAGGAATCAGAGGATGTCAGGTCAAGAACCCCTACTTTAGGGGCGCCTGGGTGGCTCAGTGGGTTAAGCCTCTGTCTTCAGCTCAGGTAATGATCTCAGGGTCCTGGAATCAAGCCCTGCATCAGCTCTCTGCTCAGCAGAAAGCCCAATTCCTCCTCTCTCTCTGCTGCCTCTCTGCCTACTTGTGATCTCTCTCTCTGTGTCAAATGAATAAAAAAAAAGAAAAGAAAAGAACCCCTACTTTAGCTACTTTCTACTTGTTTTTCAAAACTCAACTGAAGCATCATCTCTTCTAAACAATTTCACCAGCCTTCCCACAGGAAGAATAAACTGCCACTTTTCTATGCCTTAAGAGCACCCACAACCTCTCTAACTAACACTTAGCACACCACAGGATTCACATCAATTTACTTCTCTGTCCCTCCTAAAGAGGCCACATTCCTGAGGGCATGGCCCCTGGCTTATTACCACCACCTACCACGAAGTATAGAACATAGCAGGGGTGCACTAGATATTAAAAAGGAGGAGGAAGGAAAATTCAAAGACAATGTATTGGGTTTATATATCACATATATAAACCCATATATGACAGAAAATTAAAATTAATTGAAAATTAAAGTCAGTAGGTTGAATGTTTGCTTGGGCCAGATTTTCCAACAGTGACACCTTTATATCCCAAGCAGTAAAGATGGCCATAGGGACCCTGTTCTACTTCCCTTTTAGTGCAACTCTTGATTTATAGCTTCCTAAAAAATAATAATCCTATATTAAGAATATAATAATGATAACATCCTAGTTTCAGACCCATTTTTTAGCATTTCGTTAGTACAGACAAGGGAAAGTCAGGATGGGCATGAAGATAGAGGGCTTTCTTCACATCCTGAGATTTTAGGGCTTTCTCAGTCAAATGTAAAAAGCCAGGGAAAATGTTTTTTATTTTAAGGCACAGATACAAATGTATAAATTCCCCCTAAAAGTCTATGTATTTGAAAATGATTATGAAAATTTCCTTGAAACCTAGAGCATTAGTAATAAAAGCCTCTTAAGTCCTCAACACAAAT
Organism: Mustela nigripes; assembly: GCF_022355385.1. Lineage (NCBI taxonomy): Eukaryota > Metazoa > Chordata > Mammalia > Carnivora > Mustelidae > Mustela > Mustela nigripes. The sequence goes on from NC_081573.1 coordinate 45,795,710, forward strand.
GCTTTGTGTAGAATAAGCAGAGATGTTTATACATAGAAAGGTACACTTTCAGACATGCACTCAACTTCTTAATATTAATGTCACATAAAAATCAGAATTTATTCATGCATATTGACACAATTTTGTATGCACCTCTTGCTTTCCCATAATAAATAGTTGCTATTTCTACCCAAATGAATGGGTATTCACATATCACTGTGAGGCTGCATATTTCTTGGGTCCAAGTTGATTTTTATCAACAATGGACTTGTTTATTACAGGAGGAAGAAGATAGAGATCAAAATGAAGATAAAATTGGAAGACAATTTATAGCCATTTTTATTATCTAGTCTTCCATTCAATATTCTTGTGCATGAGCACGTGTTGTACCTGAGTCATTGGTTAACAGTTCAATGGCTTTCAATACCCCTCTACAGAATATCTTGTTAAAATATACTAGCCAACCACAAATTTAGATTACAAAATTTAATCTGATTTAATATAAAGTACTAAGATCTTATCTTGGGTAAAGCTTATTTCACCCCATCATTTAATAAGACACTGATCCATGTGCATTCCACGTATCCTACAAGTGGTATCTTATCAGGGTCAGCAGTGAGTGTCTATGGGACAGACACCTAAATATCCTGTGGACCTGACCCTTGTTTCAGTATTCACTTACCTTCACCCACTGAAGCAGAAAGTTGAAAAAGCAGTATTGAGTCCTCCATTCTTAAAGAGAGTGTTGGTAGAGCAAAGAAGAAAGACTGGCCAATGACTATGATGATAGATAGGGAGAAGTAGCTTGCATTGGAACTGTGGGTCAAAGAACTGATCTCAAAGCATCAATCCCTATTTGAGCCTCCTCACCTTTTGAAAGGAATTCCCCACAAAGCCTTAATTGATATTCTTGTCACTAGCTTTCCAAAGGTCCATTGTTTATAGCATGCTTTTTTACCTGTTACATACCAGCTTCTCCCTGATTTTATCATTCTTCTCTTTTGTTATTATTATTGTGCTCTCCTGCTTTCCTTACTTTTTGGAAACATCTTATATTTTTAGTTCACTGTTGCTCCAAATTTATTGATTTGGTATATAACCCTTGAGTTCTTCAGAAGGGAAGTCTACATAAATCTAAAAGGTGAGGAATATTTTTAGCAGACAGACAAATGAATCCAGATACACATAAAAAAAAACTTGGGCCAGGGGCGCCTGGGTGGCTCAGTGGGTGAAAGCCTCTGCCTTCCGCTCAGGTCATGATCCCAGGGTCTGGGATCCAGCCCCGCATCGGGCTCTCTGCTCAGCAGGGAGCCTGCATCCCCCTCCCACCTGCCTGCCTCTCTGCCTACTTGTAATCTCTGTCTGTCAAATAAATAAATAAAGATCTTAAAAAAAAAATAGGCTAGACTTACTTTGCAAATAAATATAGGCATTCATAGTTGATATGATTATGTTAGAATTACAGCAAGAATTTAATATTTATAATCACCCTTAGTTTATGCAACACAGTAGATATCTTTCCTAGGCAGAAATGAAAGTATGGTTCTGGAAACACAATTCAAACAAGCAGAACAGGAAAGACAGCTTAAATACTATACCATATAACAAAAAAACTTCCATTAAAAAAAAAAAAGGACCTAGGCCAAGAGATTGTTAACAGAATCGTATCTTGAGATAAAGAGATTGCATAAAGCAATTTGCTTAGGAATTTGACAATCAATAGAGATTATTTTCAATAATCCTCACTTTAAAGATTTGAATATTTCAAGTATTTTCAAAACAGAAAAAAAACGTGTTCTTAGTAATTATCAACTATTAAAATGTAACCTCTGTGCCTAATAATATAATGACTCAAATGCAAAGGAGAAGAACTGAAAGGATGTAGGGGATAATGGAGCCAAGAGCAGGAGGCAGCTTTAGGGATGGATAAAGGACAAATCATTCCAGACAAATGTGATCACTCTTTTAAATCGCATTACGAGATTAATGGATGAAGGGAATGCACTAGAGGTAATATATATGGGTTTTACTAAAGCATTTGATACACTGCTCCATGAATTTCCACTTGCAAAATTAATTCAAATTGGGTAGAATATGTGCATGGTCACATAGATTGAAAATTGGCTGAAGGACCATAAACAAGGAGTAATGACAAATGGTGGGCCCTCACATTTAGGTGGGAGACAGTGTCCAGTGCATCTCTGAGGACTGATGCCCACTTTGGCATAATATAACCACCTCACTAATGGTCCTGAGAAGGGGAAGGAAATGACAGAATTCACAGATTTTGACATAGGAAGTATCATAAACCAAGACACAATTAGAGCACGAAAATAAATAAATAAATAAAAATAAAGAGTAAAGTCAAATAGGGGTGATACTTAACCTCTTTTCCTGACTTAATAAAGGATTGCTAAGAAAATAGTTATATACAATTTTCATTTTCATTGTTAAAATGCTGATTGGGGAAAGTGTATTTCCTGTCATTAAATAGGATAGTCCTTTATTCAGTGAGAATCTGAAATCCATTCTCCTGTGTTCTCCAAATTTTAATTCATCTAAAAGAATTCTTAGAAATGTTGAAGGAGCAGGGAGCCTCAGTGGTGCTGGTAAATTCCGACATTGCAGTAAGCAAGGCTCAGGTCATTATCTCAGGGTTGTGGGATCAAACCCCACGGGCGAGCTCTGTGCTCAGTGCCTGGTCTGCTTGAAATTTTCTGCCTCTGGCCCTCCCCCCACTCACGCACACAAAGGCACATGCACTCTCTCCTACTCACAAATAAATAAATAAAATCTTTTAAAAAAAAAAAAGAAAGAAAGAAATGGTGAAGGGATAAAAGAGGTAGATTTCTAAAGAAAGAACTTAGTTATGTTGACTTATGTGCCTAAGCATTGGAACATTAGTAATTTTCCCAAATATGTGATAAGTACAGGGAAAATAATCACCTTGAAAAAAACTTCAACTTATTATAAGATTCTTTCTGACATAAATGTTCCCAAGTACCTCCTTGATAACTGTCAGGACAATCTTTTTTTTTTTTTTTTTTTTAATATTTTATTTGACAGACAAGAGATCACAAGTAGGCAGAGAGGCAGGCCGAGAGAGAGAAGGAAGCAGGCTCCCTGCTGAGCAGAGAGCTCGAGCCTCGATCCCAGGACCCTGAGATCATGACCTGAGCCAAAGGCAGAGGCTTAACCCACTGAGCCACCCAGGTGCCCCAACCGTCAGGACAATCTTATTGTTGTTTCTGATGTTGTTGTTGGAATTAAAACCATATAAAATGTCATCGTTTAGTAGCAGAATAAAATCATACAAAGTGAACTGAATAAAATCTGATTTTCCTTTTATGGAGAGCAGGGTCTTAATTATAATTAAAACCCTTTTATGTTTACCATTTCATCAAATCCTCTTGGCCACCCCAGAAGGGAGGTATTATAATCTTCAATTTACTGATGTGGAAACTGAGGCCCAGAGAGGATAAATGACTTGTCTAAGGCAATGCCATTAACAAATAACAGAGTCACTACCAAAGCCTCAGTTTTATGGACAGCTAATCTTGCAGTCTTTCTACCAAAAAGCAATTTCCCATGTTTATGCCATGGAAGAGACTATCTCAGAAATCATATACCAGGCTATATGGTGACTTTAACTATTCATCCTGTGAAAAATCACATCATATGATGAAAATGACCAAGCATGGAATCTGGGACATGAAAGTCACTTAATAATGTGTAGCTCCTTTTATTTGCTTTTTACCCTACTTACAGTGTCTTCATCCAGCAAGCAGTTATCAAACACCTAGTGAGGGTGGGCACTGTCGGGCTGTGCATATCTTAATTCTTCTTCTTAGCCAACTTAATTCTTCCTCTGAAGCTCAGGTCTCCCAAGTGAGGCCAAAAGTTCCATGAGAGAAGACGTCTGTCTGTCCATTCACTGCAGTGTCCCCAATATCTGGCCCATAATGAGGGAGACTTCCTGAGCTAGAGAGAAAACATCCTGCCTCACCTTTCTGAAGTTCCCCTGAACTTTGGTCAGGCTCACATGTCTGCATAGCTTCATCATGTACCATGAAGTAAAATGGCCTATGACCCCCAGCCCATACTGAAAGACAAGTCTTGGGTAGGAGATTGAGGAAGCTGGACTACAAATGCACCTGTGAAGTTGTTTTTATTTCTCTTCTGCCATATCATCTCTGTGGCCTTTATCGCCAAGTCTGACAAGTTAATCACAAGTTGGCTACTGGAACACCCTTTGCTGAAGGGTGGAGACAGACATTACGCTTCTGTACCCATTGTTCAGCCTCTCCACAGAAACCTCTGTTGAGGAGTAACAACAGCCCACTTTGCAGCTTCTGGACAGTCTGCTTTCCTGCAAATTTGGAAGGAGAATAGAGTATTATAGAAAGCTTGGCGTTCATTTGATGAATAGACCAATTGTAAGGACAGGTCAAGGGGTATGTAGCTTAGGTAGTAATGCACAACATGGATGTCCCCATGCTTAAAAGACTGTGGCCAGGATAAGGGCCTAACCAGGGCCACCCTGTCTAGCTGTGTACATGACTGTCACATCCCCACATCCACTCAGTTACTGCCCTTAACCCAACCCTGCCTGAAAATGTATTACATCACAGATATTTCCACATACAATTGAATTAGTTATATTATATTCAAAAAGAATACCTTTGTCATTCCCAACACTCTTCTTCCACATTAGGCTTATTGCAGTTGGGGGAGTGCACCTGAAGTCTTCATTGAGGTGTCAGGCATAATTTAGCACTAGGAAATGAATTATGGGATTGCCCTTTAGGAAAAGGCTGGAAGCTCAGCCCTGCCTGTCAAATAGGTCCCTGCCTTATAGCGAACTCTGCAGGTGAATGAATCAGTATTTGGCATATCAGCATTTCATAGAGCCTCCATGCTAATGTCTTTTTGAAATGAAACCGAGAAAGCTGTTAACCTCAGTTAGCCGAGTGTCCCCTCTGTGACCGGGATAAATCATCAATGTAGAGGCTGAGAACTCTGTTCTCACTGCTTTGGGGAATGAGAGCCAGGGCTCTTGAGAAGCTGATGAAAGGAGCCTCTGGATCTCAGAAAACTAAGTAAAAAGTCTTTCTCCCTTAAAATGAGAAAGAAATATTACTTCTCCTTACCTCCTGATTTAGTTATTCTAAAAGGATTTTTTAATACTTTGATTCAATTAGATAGCATATCCTTACTTAGCTTTTTTCCAAACCTTTGATCTCTTCTTCAGTGAAGTCCCCCCAAAATATTGATATTTCATTATAGTATATATGCATATCTATATAGATAAATATATATAAAAAATAACACAAAATAATATATAATTTTATAATAGCATAATAATATATTAATATATTAAGTATGTATATTAACTCCTGGACTCTCTCACAACTGAAAATCTAGTCTTAACTGCCAGAGTTGCTATGGTCAGCTGCCTATTCCCTCCTATTTTGACTATTCTATACTACTTCTTGAATATTTTCCCAGAGTTCAGATTCAAACATCCATACACAATCCTCCCATCAATCCTGTGAAGCCATTAGTTCTGTTTTTACATTTGAAAAAGCTGGGGTGCAGGGAAGTTAACAGATCAAACCCAGAACTTCTGTTATTAACTGCTTTGCAACCAATAGTGGCCAGATGAATTGCCAGAATTCTCTTTAACAAGCCAGTGCAAACAAAAGGTTCACGACATAGGCTTTCAGGCCCCTTTTTGCCCTGAGGCCTCCTGACTGCTTTCTCCTCCAGATGTCCCAAAGGGAAGGCTGTTTGATTACTACATGCATCTTCAACCCTTAATATTTACAGTCAACTGTACAATTGCTTTTATTAGTTGCAGGGTGCATGTTATTCTCATTTTCACTTTTCCTCCCTGACTTGTATCTGAATTAGAAGAAGGAAAGATGCCTAAAATTAAGTAAGGCCTGTGACGTTGAGTGTTCAAGAGGAGCATGGGCCAAGATGCTAGAAGGATTCTCAATCAGCAAGAAAACAACATTGGTTAAGTGGACTGCAAGATTTTCAGAACACTGATGATTCATGATAAATTACACTCTAAAATTTCTTACATCCTAGGTAAAAAAAGTTAAAAACATAAATTGTAAACATGGCAATAGAATGCCCGCAGTATTTAATGTTAGGGTTGGAAAGGAAGCTTGCTTCTTTGCTCCTACCAGTCTTTGGCAGGAGGGAGAAGGGATCAGAGTGGGAAGGAAACTGGCTGGTATTGACAAGTTCAGTAATTGATGGGATATGAGATACAAAAGTTTGAGGTGCACCGTAAGATACAACTTTGTCATTTTACTTCCAGAAGTTCATTAAAAAGAAGAAGAAGAAGAAGAAGTAAATCCAATGAATCACTTAAGAAGCAGTTAGTAAAAGTTTATTGTGCACACATCAAAAAGACTGTTTGTAAACCAGGAGCACTCAAACTAAAACATGGAATGAGGCTCAGAGGTATATTGTTATAGAGCAACTTGTATAGTAGAAAGGCAGGGAGTGTTTATTCTTTACGTGATTGGTTACAATATTAGAATTTTCTTAAATGAAAGGGAATTGGTCAATGATTACCTCATATCAATTTGGGGGACCTTTTTAAGTTTTACTTATGATTTTTAGAGGCATAAGTAAGAAGTGGTGCTGGTTAAGTTAACCTCACTTTTCTTTGCCAAATAAACTAAATTGAGCTTTTCTTGTAAAGCTCACTGGTTTTGTCTGCTCAGGGTATTTTCAAATTTGGTTGGTCTTTGTGTTTGATTTTGACAGTTCCCCTCTTCTGGTCATGGTCTCTGAGGGCAGTAGCATTACTTCCGGTTGCCACTGTTGATGTAGTCAGCTCAGGTCTAGGAATCACTTACTTATCCATCAGAACAGTTGCCAGGCTGGAGGGACTTGCAGTCTTCATTGTTTAAGCAATTATTGTTGATTTCATGCAGTTGCCTGATCCTTATGCATACCACTTAGTATGCAAGAGGCTGCCAAAAGATACTTAAAACGCTAGAAAGTATACAACTCACTAGCAAGAATAATATGATGGCTATAAGGAGAGCAATAACCAAGGACTGGAAAGTTCCTCAGAGAAGAGATTCCTGAGAGCCAAGTTTTAACCAACAAAACAGGTCCATGAGGTGTCACTTATTTGGAAAAAAAATTTTTTTTCTAAGAGATTTTATTTATTTATTTGACAGAGAGAGATCACAAGTAGGCATACAGACCGGCAGAGGCGGTGGGGGGGAAGCAGGCTCCCTGCTGAGCGGAGAGCATGATGTGGGGCTTGATCCCAGGACCCTGAGATCATGACCTGAGCTGAAGGCAGAGGCTTAACACTCGTAGCCACCCAGGCGCCCTGATGAAAAATTTTTATCTGGTCTTTCAGATCCTTTAGATTTGGGGTAATAATGCATAATATATCAACATAAAAATAACATTTTTTTCTCCAATTATAGAACATGCACCTCCTTGTTGAGCAATCAGGACATCTGGGACCCTCCTATTTTTTTTTTATTTTTTTTTATTAACATATAATGTATTATTAGCCCCAGGGGTACAGGTGTGAATCGCCAGGTTTACACACTTCACAGCACTCACCATAGCACATACCTTCCCCAATGTCCATAACCCAACCACCCTCTCCCTACCCTCCTCCCCGCCACCCCTGGCAACCCTAAGTTTGTTTTGTGAGGTTAAGAGTCTCTTCTGGTTTGTGGGGACTCTCCTATTTTAGAGTGCCATTGAAAATAAACTACTTATTCAGTTTGTACTGTTTGAAGAACATTTAGGGCATCATTAAAGCTTTTCTCAATGGTTGCAGAAATATTAACAGGTGATTTTTCTAACTCATTAACTCCCAATTGAGGAAAAAACATTCCAACAAACATAAGAAAACCAGAGCTTTTTTGAACAGTAGGATTTGGAAACTCACAGGAAGCTTGTTACTTCATATATATATCATTTTAAATTTAAAATCTGGCTAGCGTTCGAGGAGTCATATTTAGTCCTTTGGGTACGAGATTATCCTAAACCACAGTATCCATAACATTTCAGTGGGAAAGCTTTGTATATCTTATTACCACAGAGGATGAATAACCCAATAATATAAGAGAGTTATGGTGGATCCCTTGACCCACCAATTAGGTGGGCATCATGATTATTCCTTGCCATGCATGAAGCAGGAGCACATTCCCATCTTGAATGGCTGTGGTTTACATTTAGATAGGAACAAAAAACTTTCCTATGAATTTCATTTAGCAGTCCATGTATCATATCATGGATGATAAATGATTGATTTCTTTTTCCACTGGTGCCCTGAATATTGGTCTATCCAATAAGTGAAACCGTTATTTGCTTTACATTATGAGATTATGGAGGCATTGCATTTCCCTACTTATTTTTCACTGAACCAATGTACAAGTTCAATCATTTCCTTGATGATATAATTAAGGGTATTGTTATCATTATCTAATTTTAATTCTGTATTAATATATGTAGAAGTCCACTCTTCCTCATCTAAATCAAATACAGAGTGAGTCTGAACAATCCCGCAGATGAGGTCTAGTACAATTTTCTATGCATAGTGACAGGTTGCCAGCAATTAAGTTTACAGTGGTCATGAGCCAGGGCTTGGCTCTCAGGCTTCTTCCCAATGCCATATTAATTGGCCATAAGTATTAGTTGAGTGGCCAAGGGAAGAATACCAGACCTTTTCATAAAGCCATTTTCCTTAATCAGTCAATCTAGGAATGTATAGCAGCTGCATCTAATATTAATTGGGTGTCTTCCTGAGCATTTATTTTTTTTTAAAGATTTTATTTATTTATTTGACAGAGAGAAATCACAAGTAGATGGAGAGGCAGGCAGAGAGAGAGAGAGAGGGAAGCAGGCTCCCTGCCGAGCAGAGAGCCCGATGCAGGACTCGATTCCAGGACCCTGAGATCATGACCTGAGCCGAAGGCAGCGGCCTAACCCACTGAGCCACCCAGGCGCCCCTTCCTGAGCATTTAAATGGCTAAGTAACTTGGATGCCTGGGTGGCTATGTTGGTTAAGCATCCAACTCTTGACTTTGGCTCAGGTAGTGATCTCAGAGTGTGAGATCCAGCCCCAACTCAGCTCCACATTGGGCATGGAACCTGCTTGGGACTCTCTCTCTCTCTCTCCCTCTCCCTCTACCCCTCCCAGCTCCCCCCACCACCACCACTCATGTGCACTCTCTCTTAAAAAATGGCTAGACAACCAAAAATAATTTTGGTTAGTAAAAGAAGTTATTTGTTGGATGTTGGACTTTAGTGAGTGTTCAGTCTAGGTGAGGAAAATTCCCAGCATAAAGAGAACCATAAGTTTAAACATTTTTTAAATTGACATGTAATGTATTATTTACCCCAGAGGTACAGGTCTGTGAATCATCAGGCCTACACATTTCACAGCACTCACCATAGCACATACCCTCCCCAATGTCCATAACCCCACCACCCTCTCCCTACTGCCCCACCCCCCAGCAACCCTCAGTTTGCTTCATGAGATTAAGAGTCTCTTATGGTTTGTCCCTCTCCCAATCCCATTTTGTTTCATTTTTTCCCTCCCTAGCTCCCATGACCTCCTGCCCTGCCTCTCAAATCCCTCATATCAGAGAGATCATATGATAATTGTCCTTTTCTGATTGGACAGATTGACTGATTGACTTATTTCACTTAGCATAATACCCTCTAGTTCCATCCATGTCTTTGCAAAGGGCAAGATTTCTTTTCTTTTGATGGCTGCATAATATTCCATTGTGTATATATACCACATCTTCTTTATCCATTCATCTGTTGATGGACATCTAAGTTCTTTCCATAGTTTGGCTATTATGGACATTGCTGCTATAAACATTCAGGTGCACGTGTCCCTTTGGATCACTACATTTATATCTTCAGGGTAAATACCCAGTACTGTGATTGCTGGGTCGTAGGGTAGCTTTATTTTCAACTTTTTGAGGAACCTCCATGCTGTTTTCCAGAGTGGCTGCACCAGCTAGCATTCCCACCAACAGTATAGGAAGGTTCCCCTTAAGTTTAAACATTTTGAGTTAGTTTGCAAGACACTAATCACAAAACAATTGTTCTAAAATTAAGTCTTGAAAATACATAGGAATTCTGCATATGTTGTTTCATGATGTTGGACAGAAGTTGTCTATATCATGCTATCATCTACTTCAGGGAAAGACTTCTCCCTGGAAATCTTTAATTTTAAGTCAGCTGCAGGTTGGCAAGCCAAAAAGTTTGGGGAGCTCTCTTTTTTTTTTTTTTTTTAATTTAATTTCTTTTCAGTGTAACAGAATTCATTGTTTATGCACCACACCCAGTGCTCCATGTAATACGTGCCCTCCATAATACCCACCACCAGGCTTGGGGAGCTCTCTTTAAATGAGAAACATGGATCCAAGTTTCAATACCCTATAGTTTAGTTGCTGTGTAAAAAATGAAAAGAACTTATGATAGCCCTTTCCATCAAGTTTCAAGTGCCATTTTTCTCTGATGTTCCTTCCAGAATACCCAGTCTCCATGTTCCAATATATGGGATACATCAAGCTATTGCAAATAAGTTTTTGAATATTGTGTTAGTGTTTTAGAGCATTTAGTCAGGTCAGAATTTATAAAGGCAAAATATGCATGGGATTCTATCTTAAATGCCATAGGTTACCCAGTGATGATTTCATAAGGTGTCAATTTATGTTTCCCAAAAGGTGTTGATCTTAAAATCCTAAGAGGATAGTGAAGGATAACACTGTAAGCCTCGCTAATCATGTGATTTCGGTCAGTTTTGCCATTTTCAACTTCTGAGTACCATTGGTATGTTCAACCTTCCCTGAAGACTGAGGATGATAGGAACAATGATAGTGCCACAATATTTGAATAACCTTGTTTAATTGCTTTATAACCTGTTCAGTAAGTTAATCCTTTAATCACTTGAAACTTCATCTGGAACTCCTCATACTAGGAAAATGTGTTCTAATAATTTCTTTGCCACAGTAGCTACAACAGCTTTCCAACAGGGGCAAGCTTCTACCCATCTAGAAAACAAATATACCGTTATAAATACATATTGATAACTCATAGAAAGAAGCAATTGAATGAAGTCCAATTGTAAATGTGCCAATGGTCTGATGGTAGGGGAGCAACGCCTCAAGCTACTTTAATAATTTTAGCTGGGTTATATGATTGACAGGTTAAACCTTGACTATAAATCTGTCGTGACAATTTAGGACAATCACTCCACCAAAATTTTTTCATAATTTGTGCCATTTTATCAATTCCATCATGGGTAGTTGTGTGAAGTACTCATAAGAGTGGCAATTTGAGAGATTCAGGAAGTGTCAGAAGACCATTTGGACTTTCTCAGAATCTGTTGTTGTTGTTAAATTTACATCCTTCTTGGTGCCGTTTTTGTTTTTCAGTGTTTGACACAATTTTTATATGTTACACAAGTTGTCTTAAGTAACCATATTTGGATCTATCTCACAAAACTCATTTAAAGTACAGAATTTGGTTAGATTAGGAATTTCTTGAGTAACAGCCTTAGCATGAACATCAGCCAAGAACATCTTTTCCTTGATACTCAGAGTCTGATCAGCAGGTATGAACTTCGATTTTGCTTATAGCTATTTGTGAAAATAATAACAGCAGAGAGATCAGCAATCTGAGGTCTATTTCTTATGGGCATACCATTTGATATTAAAAATCTCATTTCTAGAGCATGCCAAATGCAGAGACCACTCCAAAAAACATGCCTGCTCTCTGTGTAAATATTTGCAGTTTTTCCTTTTGCTAGTTCACATGCTTGAATGAGGAGAAATAATTCTGCTGGTTAGGCTGAGTTAAACTGAGAAAAGACTCTTCTTTATAATAATACATATTGTGTAGTTACAGCATACCCACCTTGATATTTCCCCTCAGAATTTTGACTTAAGAACCATTAACATACCATACTAAGTCCAGATTTGGAGTTTCTTGTACATCTAATCTAGGAGTCAGATCTTGAAAGACCAATTCAGCATAGTTGTGAGCTTCTCCTTTGTTAGGTAAGGGTAAAGGGTAGTAGGGTTTAAGAATTTGCAGCAAAGAATATGCAGATCTGAAGGAGACAGGAGTAGAATATCATGCTACTCGAGTAACAGAATTGCTGAGTATATTCGCTGTTTAGCAAACTCTACAGCATGAAGAACTTTCAGATAGAATACACTTCCTTGAATAAGTTCTAAATAGGATTCTACAATTTTAGCAGCTATAATAACTACCCTTAAACCATTTGGTTATGCCCTGCCTACCATGTCCAATTATAAACCATAATAAGTTATAGGACTTCCCCCCCCCCATGTTCTTGTGTAAGGATTCCCAGTGCCTGCCTATTACATTCATAAACAAAGAGTGTCAAAAGTATAATCAAGAAGCCTCAAAGCAGGAGGATTTTGTAAGGCTTGTTTGGTTCCAGTAAAGGCTTCCTCATATTTTGTTTCCCAAGGAACAGTTTCCTAAATGTTACTTTTAGTCAGTTCATAGAGTGGAGAAACCATAAGGAAAAATTAGGGACCCTAAATTGGCAATGTCCTGCAAACCCAAAGAATCTTCTAAGTTATCTCTTAGTCCTAGGTCTAGGGTAACTTTGGATGGTACTTATTCTTTCTGGAAGCAGAATGATTCCTTTTGCTGTTAAATCATGATAAAGGTAATGTACTTTTTCTTGTGAAAACTGAAGTTTATCTCAAGGGGCCTTATGATGTTTATAAGGTAGCTGTTGCAATACATATTTTGAGTCAATTTCTGAGTTCTCTCTGGATGAGGAACAAAGAAGTAAGTCATCTATGTATTGAATCAAGGTAGAATTTCTGGAAAGTTGTGGTGTACTTAAACTCCAATGTTGAACTTGCGATAAATATGAAGGGGCTTCAGTAAATTCTTGAGTGAATATACTATCCAAGTATACTGTTGATTTTTCCAGTGAAAGCTAACAAATACTAACTTTCCTTATCTACTGGGATGCTAAAGAAGGCAAAACAGAGCTACAACTGTAAACCATTTACATTCAGTTGGAATATTTGACAACAGAGTGTTTGGGTTGGGTGCCACAGGAAACTTTGGAATACAGTTTTATTTATAGCCCTAGCATCTTGTACAAATCCCCACTCTCAACCATGGGGCTATTTTTATGGGTAGATAGGAGTGTTGCAAGGACTACTGCAGGGAATAATTATTTCCTGACTTATTAAATCTTCTGTTATAGGGATGAACCCTTGTATGGCTGAAGGTTTTAAAGGGTGTTGGGGCAATTTTGGAAGCAGTTTAGAAGGATGAATCTGAATTTTGTTTAAGTTTGTACCAAAATATATTCAAATAATCTCTCATTTGTTTTTGGTTTATCATCATTTCTTTTTCTTTTCTTTCTTTTTTTTTTTTCTTAATAAATTGAAGTGCAGTTGAGACACAGTGTTACATTGGTTTCATGTATCCAGTGAGGTGATCTGAAACTCTATATGTTATGCTATGCTTACCACAAGCGTAGCTACCATCTGTCACCATACAACACTGTTACAATACCATTGACTATATTCTCTATGCTGTATCTTTAATCCCTGGGACATATTCATTCCAAAACTAAAAATCTGTATCTCTCAGTCCCCTTCACCCATTTTGCCCATCCCTCCAGCTACCTCACATCTGGCAATCATCAATTAATTTGTTCTCTATATTTATGAGTCAGTTTCTACTTTTTGTTTATTTGTTTGTTCATTAGCTTTTTTCTTTCGACTCTATATGCAAGTTGGATGAATCATATGGTATTTGGCTTTCTCTATTTCATTTAACATAAAACTCTCTAGGTCTATCTATATTGTCACAAATGGCAAAACCTCTATTTTTATGCCTGAGTAATATTCCATTGTGTGTGTGTGTGTGTACACACCCCATCTATGCCTCAAACACAGATGACATCTATCTATTGATGGACACTTGCTTCCATATCTTGGCTATTGTAAATAATGGACTAACATAGGATGCATGTATGCTACAATAAACATAGGGGTGCTTGTATCTTTTTAAGTTAGTGTTTTCAATTTATTTTGGGAAAATACCCAGTTGTAGAATTATTGGATCATATGGTATTTCTCTTTTTAGTTTTTTTTTATTTTTTAAAAGGTTTTATTTATTTATTTGACAGAGAGAGATCACAAGTAGGCAGAGAGAGGGGGGGAAGCAGGCTTCCTGCTGAGCAGAAAGCCCAATGCAGGGCTCAATCCCAGGACTCTGAGATCATGACCTGAGCTAAAGTCAGACGCTTAACCCACTGAGCCACCCAGGCGCCCTCTTTTCAGTTTTTTGAGGTATCTCCACACTGTCTTCCTGATCTGAATTTTAATAGTTCAGCACTCTTAATTTTTCCCATATCTGTGAAAGAAGAGGCCCATGAGAATGTTAGGGAATTTGGAGAGTGATACAATATTTATGTTATTAAGGGGTTTGTTATCCTCTTCAGAATAATCAGTTTGGACTTGTAGAGCACATAATGTTTCAGGATCTATTGAGTCTGGAAATTCCAAGGTTATTTCTCCTGGGGCAAAAATTTATTTGGCCTCCGAATTTGGAAAATAAAGTTCTTCTTAGGAGATTTATAGGAGCTGTGTCACATAACAGAAAGACAAGGCTTGCAGAGGAGAAGCCAAGAGTAACAGTTGGGCTCTGCTAAAAGAACCCTTTGATTTTGATTGGATACACCCATCACTGAAACATTTTTATTAATCCAGGGAAGTTCTTGATGTATCATGCTGGGGTTTAAAGTCACTCTGGTATCTACTAGCACAGTACCGATTTCTCCATTTATTTTACGTTCTATTTCACCCTGATGATTTGTAGGCATTACTAGGATAGCTTACTGAGCAATTCCTCCAAGTCCTGTCAGTACTGATAATCATCTTGGAGATCTGATGGTATATTCCCGCTAGTTGGATAATTATGTTGTTTGAAGGTACAATCCCTTTTCTATTGTCCCTTCTGTCTGCAGTATCTACAGGTAGCTTTGTCAACAAGGGCAAAATTAGTTCTAAAATTTTATTGAGGCTCCTATAGTTGCTATAATTGTAGGGTCATGAGCTTATTTGCTTGATGACCTCCACTGTCTAAAAATTCTTTCAAAATACTCAGCAAGATGTTGGAGCTTAGAAAGGGGAGTGATCTCCTGTTCTAATTTATGCTTCTTTAATAAATCATTAAGCTCAGGGTGAAGCCCATTAACAAAATGAGCAGACAAGACAATATTAACTTTAGAGTCCCTGAGACCAGAATGCTGTCTAAATATTTTTTCTAAGCAAATTTGAAAGTCTGCAACTGATTCATCCCTTTTGTGTTTATAGGATTGTATTATAGCCCAATCAATTCTCTCACAGGAAAAACTCTCATATAACTTCATGGAGCAATTAATCTAACTTTATTTCTCTTTTTATTCCATCTTTCGAGGCATACCTTGTGGGGTCCTCAAGGCATGTCTCTAGAGGAGTCTCTAGAGGAGTCCTAGAGGAGTCTCTAGAGGAGTCTCTAGAGGAGTCCTAATCTGCTGCATGAAGCCATCTTTGGGCATCTCTTGGACTTACCACCATGTGAACAAATTGGTACAAATCAGGAAGCCCAGGGTCATAAGCTCCAAAAAGAATCCTAAATTCTTCTATAAATTTAGTTTGATCCTTCTTTGGGTCTTGAAAATCCTTTATAATGGCTTGGAGCTCAACTCAGTATCATAGCTTAAGTTCTGCTATAGCTGGGACTCCCAGTTCATGGGAAACTCTTACATTCAGGGCCATCAAATAGTTAAATTAATTATTTCCTTTCCCCCATATCAAAGACCTTATGTCCAGACAAGAACTTCAAAGCCTTATCTAAAGAAATTCCCAAGGATCCCTCAACATGGCATAGTTGAGAAAAGAGTTGGGGACAGGGCAGGTTGATGCTACAGGTGAATGGCTGAACAAGAATGCCTCAAACACAGATGACATCTATCCTATTTGATCACCACATGGTTCTAATAAGATTGGTACAGAGTGAATTTATGACTCATCTTAGAGGCAAGTTTTACCTTGGACATTTGTGTTGAGTTTAAAAGTGTTTGTTCCATTTCTTTCTACATTACATAGCAATGTAAAAATACCTACATGTTAATAAGCATTAAATATTAAACAAGTCCCCTTAAATATACCAATAAAAAATATGATATAGTTGTAACATTCATGTTGAGCTAATTTCATTTACCTGTGAAATCATAAATAAATCTTTAATTTTTCTTACTTTACTACTTATAAAGCTATGTATTTGTGATCTATGTTCAAAATTTACTTGTAATGGAGAACATCAAGAATGGAAGAGTTGTAATTTTAAAACACATTGCATCAGTACTATCTTAGAGACTTAATGCTTTGTTACAACCACACCACTTTCATCTTGTCCTCCATTAACTTACTAGATGTAGCCAGTTATCACCTCCTAAACAACCAGAAGATAGCTCTACAAGGATTTAAGATTACCAGAAGAGGGGTGCCTGGGTGGCTCAGTTGGTTAAGCTCTGGCTTTGGCTCAGGTCATGATCCCAGGGTCCTGGGATCCAGCCCCACATCTAGCTCCCTGCTCAGCGGGGAGCCTGCCTCTCTCTCTACCCCTCTCTCCACTCCCTCCCTCTTTGCCCCTCCCATTAGTGTTCTCTCTCACTCTCTCAAAAAAAAAAAAAAAAAAAGAGAGAGAGAGAGAGATTACCAGGAAAATTTTTCCATGATTCTATTAGGATAAAAAAAAAAAAAAAAAAAAGAGGTTGCTTCCTTTTTCAATGTCTAACCAGGAAAACGAAGTACTTCAAGTATTTACAAGAGGGAATTTAATGCAAGGATTTACATGGGGGAGCTGAGACACCAGTGGCGGTAGGGCAGTTAACAACAGCAGGAAGCCACTACCCTACTACAGAGACAAGAGTAGGAGGTGGTACTATCAGTGTTCAGGGACTGGAATTGTGTCAGGCCTATGGAGTAGAGCTGGAGCTACAGAGGAGACACAGTTGCTGCTGGAGATCCATCCCAAAGCAGATAGGAAAGGGAAATGTGCTTGGCTCCTCCCTCCCACACTACATTCTCCTTCCAGCTCCTCTCATTGGCCAAACCTAGCTGGTAACCAATTGACTTTAGAACCTAGAAATACATTCTGCAAGGGGTTCACCTCCCAGCTACACAGAGCAAAACAAGGGAAGAATGAGAAGTGGAAGTGAACACAGATAGGAAACAGCCTAGAAGGAAAAGAGAAGCCTCTCTATAGATGAAGACCTGCACTTCGGTCTTTAGTAATTCTTAAGTTGTGTCTCTCAGCTATCAGGCTTGAGTTCCTTCCAGTGTTGGTTAGGATGGTTAGGTCTATACATTAGCCATCTTTACTGCATATCAATGCATGATAAACATTCCTAGACTCTGCAGGACAAACAAAGAAAGAGAACACAGCATCCCTGATCAGATGTAATTTACTCTTATATCTTCCTCCCTGAAAGAGGTAAGTCCTCAAAGAGGAGGTAAAATGTTTCCCAGAGAGGAGATAAAAAAGAGTGTTTTAGGTAGAAGGAATAGCCTAAAGAAGTGGTAAAAATATTTCGCATGGCACGCAAATCTCCTTAGGTGGAATCAATTCTGAATGGGCTTAGGTGACAGAGAAGTGAGTAGAAAACTTTGGAGGACTTTAAATTTGATCCATAGAGAACACACTAAACTTTCCATATGAAAAATGTATTGAGTTTTGCTGATATCAGAAAGAATACTAGGAAGCTCTTGGCGTATCTAGTCACAAGGCAGAGAACCAAATGGTTGACTGTGAAGAGGCACCCTACTGTGGTATTTAAGAGCATAGGTGCTGAAGCAAGAATTCCTGGGTTCAAATCTCAGTTTTAGCACTTACTAACTCCTTCTCTGAGAGACAAAGATGTAATCGTACTTACCTTGCAGGGTTCCAAGCATCAATTTTGTACTTGACACATGATAAATGTTAGCTATTATTGAAATCATATTAGAGGATGAGCTTACCAAGGAAGGAAGGGAGAAAGAGTAAAATGCCCTTCAGGCAGCTCCAATGTATATTTGAAACCTTTTGTAATCTAAATTGTGGTTGAAATCACTATGAATGCATAAACTTACTGCACGAGTGAGTCCAGAGAAAGGAAAAACAGAGGGCCTAGGACAGACAGAGAAAACAATAGAAAACTCAGAGAAATAATAAGAGAATTCTGTGGACCAGCATTTTAAAACCTCAGAGAATAATAAAGCCTCACAAAACAATGGCCGCTCAGCAGGATATTGAAAACCCTGGATGGATGTCTTCTCTTGAGTTTGCTGAATTGCTTCTCTGCTTGCTCTGTCCTAGGCATTACCATCATTTTTGCACATTGCAGCATTTTAAACAGGATTACTGGACTAAGAGCCAATCACAATATTGTATAAGTGTCTATCATCAGTGAGCATTAGAAAACTGAAACATTTTTTTGTCCACAGAGAGTTGAGTGTACGTCTCTAAATCTTCCAAGGGGATTAATTTGGCAATGACAAGAGGACACTTTTCTTGGGGTACGAGATTCACCTTGACTGGTACCAGTTTCCCTGCTTCCCACTGGAGGCTGAAGACAGTAAGGAGAGATAGCTCACAATGTGAAACCATTTCCAAGAGCCACAAGGCAGCCAACATTATTGCACATGGCCTGGCATCAGCCTGATAGCAGCTCTAGCTGAGGCTGCATATCCATACGGCACATGGTCATTATGCCTGATTTGGAAGAAATAATGGAGTGCTCACTTGGGGGTGGAGGTAAGGAAAGGAGATAAGAAAGAGAGATGGGAGGGCAAATTCACTGTAGAGTTTTGTGGTTCAATGTCCATTACTGCTTAAAGAATGGGTGTGTATAAATCCAATTGGTAGCAACTTGAAGAATGCAAGAAACACATGACCTCATTGTTTCTTTTTGTGTTTTTCTTTTAACTCCTTCAGCAGTAGTGTTAAAGTGCTTAGAGGAACAGAGGCCACTAGGAACAGGAGAGGGGCTATGATCTTACCAAGGGGATCAAAGAAGCTGAGTTTTGCAGGCTATGAGGCTGGCATCATAGCAAGAGATAGCCATTTCATTTATTTTCCTTAAATGACTTTCAGTTATTTGTCTATATTCATCACATAAGCCAATAATTAATTGTTTGAAGAAAAGCCCAGCAATTGTTTAATTTCTCTTATAATTGGGGGAACTATGTACTTTATTCTTCAAACCTCTATTGAAAGGGGTTACAATGGATACTTTCACTAGGACAGTAACCATCAAGTGGGTCTTCCCAAACTGATTGGAATATGTGATCCTTCTACTTAAAACCCATTTCAAAATCTTTTTAGTCCGCATAGCATAGTCATTAAGGGCACAGACTGGAGCCAGACTCACTAAGTTCAAATCCTGGCTCTGCTGGCAATTAACTAACCATGCGACCTTGACAAGTCATTTAACTCCTTTACAGTTCAATACCCTCAACAATGAAATTAGACAAATAATTGGGTCTAAGTACCAACTGGTTAATATGTGGATAGACCCTTAAGGTAATGACTCCTGATGGACAATGTGAGTTGAGTGTTTATTGCTCTTGTTGATTTTGGTTTTGGGGTTTTTTGGTTGGGGTTTGTTGTTGTTGTTATTTTAAACTTTTAAGGATAAGTACCTAATTTACAGACCTGATACCTGCCTTCTTTCTCCATGGCTTGACGTGGACAGACATTCGGCAAGTATATTGAATGAATAAAGGAGAGAAAAGAAGGAATGTGTAACGGAAGAAAGGAACATAATTTTTATCCTTTACTTTCCTTTTGTCTTGATTCTTTATCACTATTTTTAGGTTACTTTGAAGCACAAGGACACTGATACCCACTCAAAAATTCTTTCAAATGCCTATTCTAGCCTTTACTATATCCTTGGGTTTGAGCTTGCCTGTCATTATCTCGCTCATAACCAGCACTGGTCTCACCCTACCATCTGCTTTTCCACCTGCCTATCTCTCCCATGCTGTTAAAACTTAAAGGAAGAAGTTATATCTGATATTAATTAATTAAAATTAATTTTGTCAATTAATACTATTGCTACCACCTCAAGTAGGCTTATTAGCAGTCCTTTTATTCACTCTCTATCATATTCCCCAAAGATATCATCTTTCCTATCCCTCAAACTTGCAACCCTCTCAGCCACACCTCTCTCTCAGGAGCTGACCTGCTTTCCGCTTTATGGAGATGAGACTCATGAACTCCTTCAAATTCCCTCATTCCACATCCAAATAATTTATAATCCTTCCCATTATCATTTTGCCTACCTCAGAGGGGAAATTATCCCAACTCCTTTCCAAGGCTAATTCTTCTCTCTCTCTATCTGGATCCCAATCCATCTCTCTTCCTTGCAAGGCTCTGATCTATCAGTTACCCTGCTCTGTTTTATTTTTTACAATTCTCCCAAATTCTCAATTCCTTCCCCTTTGGATATTAACATGCTCATTTATTTTTCTACCTTAAAACAGAAAGGACAACACAAATCCTCTTATCTTTCTCCTTGTATTCATTACCAAACCTGTCAAATTTATCTGTCAAAAGAATTTTAGCTTCTTTCACCCATTCATCATTCCTAAACCCTTCCAAAAGGACCTATCATACCACTAGCTTGAAATTGCCCTCTCTTGAGTTGCCCTTGACATTTTAATCCCTATAACCAATGACTCTTTCTGGGTCCTTGTCCTACTCAGTCACCCTATGGCATCTTATATTGCTGATCACCCTCCCCTTCATGCATTACATTCTCTGGATTCCCTGACTTGGGTTGATCTTGGTTACACTCTGTCTCTCTAACTTCTTTGCCTCTTCCATTTCCTACCCCTCAATACAGATGCTCCCCCAATACTCAGCTCTTCCCTTTATGCTCATCCATCTTCTTTGGTCTTGTCAACCATTTCTAGGCCTTTGACTATCTCCTCAGTGCAGATGGCCCCAGACCTCTATTTCCAGCCCAACACACCTCTCAGGCTGCAAGTCCACAATTCCAGCATTATGCTGGACTTCTCTGTTTGCTAAAACCCAGAATCTTCTTCTCAACATAGTCTCCCAAACCAATTTTACCTCCTGGGTTTCTTGCCTCTGATATTAGCATCTCTATCCCCCCATCTCATCCTCTAGACTTCAAAGTTCAAATTATTTTCATGCCTCCTGCACTTAAATAGTCTCCAGATTCCATCAATTCTACCTCAGCCTCTCAAATCCATAGCTTTCTTTTCATAACCACTGCCACCATCCAGCTGTCACTTCTCATCTCAATTACTGCAAGAGCCTGTTAGCTGTTCACTTCTTCCCTGGTGTATTCTTCCAGCTCATCCTGAATCTTCCATCACTCCCTTTCCCAATAATGCGTTATAGACTACAGATAGTGGCCTAAACTCCACAATCTGGGCCTTCTTATTTTCCAAAGTGTAACTCCTATTGTTGATCTTTATACACACTGCTCTCCAGCCAATCCAAACTTCACCTTTCAGAATAAGTCCCACACTTCCCACTGCTAAGCCACATCTTCTTTCTTCTTGTATTAGTTTCCTTAGGTTGCCATAACAAAGCACCATACAGTAGATGGTTTAAAATAATAGAAATGTATTCTCTTACAGTTTTGGAGGCTCAAAGTCTGAAATCAAGTTGGCAGCAGGGCTATATTCTCTCTGAAGGCTTTAGGGGAAGAATCCTTCCTTGCCTCTCCTAACCTCTGGCAGTTGCTGGCAATCCTTGGTGTTCCTTCAGCTTATAAATGCATCACTCCAGTCTCTTTCTGCCTCCATCTTTATGTGGCCTTCTTCCTTACCCAGGAGAGGGTCCAAATATTCCTCTTCTTATATCGACACTGATCATTGAATTAGGACCAACCCTCATCCAATGAGACTTCATCTTAACTCGGTTATATTAACAAACTCTATTTCCAAATAAGATCATGTTCACAACTTCTGGTGAATAGAACTTCAACAATATCTTTTTGGGGGACACAGTTCAACTCATAACACTTCTCTGCAGAGATGGATTTCTCCCTTCATCCAATTCCATCTGTCAAATCCTATTGCTTCAGAGTCTGGTTGATTTTCATCTCTGCCATGTGGTTGCTCATAATTCCCCATCACCCCCTCCCTATAAGTAACATAGTATTTCCCCCCCTTTAATAGCATAGCTATTTGTGCACATTTTCTCTCTGCTGCTTAATTCTAAAGCTCTCAAGACATAGGACACATACGTCATTCATCTCTGTAGCCCTCAAAATGCCTAGCAGAGTGCCTTTTGTTTATGAACTCACCCAGTTAAATAAAATAAATTTCCTTATACATATGAAGTTGTGACCGTTCTGTATTTTTTGCCACTTAAAGTAGTTTTTCACTTTCATCGTTAAATCTAAATGTTGGCCAGGCCCAAAGAATTTCAATTTAGACTTACTTTTGCATGGAAATATTTCAACATTAGTAACATACCTCTCTCTTATTTAACTTGATGCATCTTTATTTTTTCTATGCATCAATCTATTCCTTGGACTGTTTTGAAGTTAATATTGCAGGTGCCATGAATTCTGTTGGAATCTAATCATCTAGCATTCAGAAGATATATTGGGGAGCGGTCTGGGGAGCCTAGCTTGTACATTCAACTTCAGCCTTATAGGCAATATGTTGAGAATTGAATCAGCATGGTGAAACACAGGTTCCTTCTGGTCCAATTTATATGTTTAAATATATAAATAACTCTTTATTGTAAGTTTGTTATAACCAGTATGCTATTCCTAATCCCATAATACTTTATTTTTGCTTCCTTCAGATTTAACTTGGAGAGTTAACTCATGAATGCTCTTATATCTTAATCAGAGCATATATATATCCTAGTTTTTCTTCTGGAGTTGCTGCATAATATATATGGCTTCCTCTCTGTGTGTGGATATGTGTGTGTGTATCTGTGTTTCTGTGTACTTATGTGTCTCTGTATATTTGTATATATATTCACAGAATGGCTGGAATCTGATTAATCTTCTAAATAAGCTGAGCACAAATGCAGTGAGCTTCATTCGAGGAGGACATGGTTCTCTTTTTAATGCATATTTGGGACTGACAGACAGAATTACTAAGTATCAGCAGTCATGGGGAGAAAGGGAGAAACAAGTGAAATGGTAGATTGAAATGGTGTTTAAGGGCCAGTTTCTCTGCATGTGCTCACTCTACAGAAAGGGTCCTAGGGGCTGTGGGGAAATAGGCGGCCTCTGGGCTGTGAGCTAATGTGGCACTGCTGCTGTTTGCATAGCTGCAGAGCCCTAGGAAGACCTGGGAAAGCTAGCTCAAATTCCAATGAATATTTACAATTACACTGCTCCAGAGCCGAATGCAATCACAGCGCTCCAGTCTACAGGTTTTATGCATCAAAAGAAAATGAGAGGAGAGCTGCAAAATGGAGTTGCCTTTGGAGAGACTTACAAACACAGATCTCACTGCTTGTGGCAGAACTAAAATGCTTTATTTCTGATAGGAGTAATTTATTCTTCGGGCACCTTCCTTGATAGTAGAAAGCGCCTGACTGGGTTTTGAAGTGAGAATGTCTTCAGTAGATGATTTTTAATTCCAAGCAAGAGAAAGGGATGGAAGGAATCATATTACATAATTTTGATTTTGTTTTCTAACAGAAGACCCTAGAGAGGAGTGAGAAAATCCCTACGCTGGTCACAAATTCCATCTTCTTTCAGTTTGTGTTTTTATTCTATTCTCATAGCTTGTCCTTTCTTCATAGAGCAGCCCTGGGAAAAGCTGCCACCATTTTGTGTCCCCAGTTTAAAACCTTGAGTAATTGATTGCCAGTAATGCATGCAGCCCCTTGCTCATTTTTTCTCATAAGCTTTTGATCCACACCAAAGATCTGGAGAGAACAGAGTGGGAAAAATTAGTCAGAACCATTTGGACCCAGTGAGGCAATTTTTAACTTTCAGAGGCACTGGGGTGGATGAAATCGAATGTTTTAAAAGGACTCCATCAGAACCTGGTTTTGTGGTTCAGCTGACTAATCTTTTAGACTATTAAGATTTATATTGGTTTACTATTTGCTAGCAGCCAGGGTTGTTGCACTAAACAGAAGTCTTCTCTACTACCCATCCATACTTTTACCCACTTATCAATACATTCTCTCTCATCAAGATGCTACTGTCTCTCATCCATTTACTGGCTTGCTTGCTTACTCCTCCTCCTACTAATCCACATAGCCTTTCACATATCTATCCATCAGTTTACTTGTATATATATATCCATGCTTGGAGCAAAGGGAGGGAAGAGTGGTGTGCCTATATTAGTGTGATTACCATTGGTAAATCTGAGAAAGCATGTTTCCTTCTCCAATTATAGTTCCTTAGATTCTCAGTTGGTTATAGACACTGGAGGAAAGGAGAAGTTTTAGATTCCCATGACCCTCACTAGCCTTCCCTATTCTTTGTTGTAAATTAATAATATTTTGATAGTCATATGTAACTGTTAAGCAAATACAGCCTCAGGATACTCCATCTTCCAGGTAGACTGCTGCCTCTAAACCTTTCCTTCAAGGAAATTCTGTAGCCACTAGAGTTATTTAGTAAGTCCCTACTCTATGCAAAGCAGTATACGGTCTACGAACATGCCACAGGTGTAAAAATATTTGTTGTAAAAACCCATGGATGTTGTACTACTGAGTGTAGGATGAAGAATCACCTTAAAGTGATGTGATTGATTGGGTCATTACTCCTATGATCAAAGTTGTATTACAAGTTTGTTTAGTGACCCCAAGATTTGTTCCAACAGTGCTACTATTGCCCAAAATATTTGGGTCTTCTCTTCTGGAAGAGTCCATTACAAATTTTAAAGTAGGCAATAAAACTGAAGAGGCTTTTTTTTCCCAAAGAAAGTCCACAAATAGCCAAGAAGTACATGAAAGAAATGCTCAACATTATTAGCCTTTAGAGAAAGACCTATTAAAACCACAATGAGATGCTATTTCAGACCCACAAGGATGGTCATAGTTTTTCAAAAAAGGGGAAAATAATAAGTTTTGGCAAAGTTATCAGGAAATTGGAACCCTCAGACACCACTAGTGGGAATGTAAACTTGTGTAGATTTTATGGAAATGGTTGATGGTTCTTCAAAAAGTTAAAGATAGAATTGCCATATGGCCCAGCAATTCTACTTCTAGGTGTATGCACAAAAGAATGTGAAACAGGTATTCAGGTGCACTTGGGTGGCTCAGTCAGTTAAGCATCTGTCTTCAGCTGGTGTCTGATCCCAGGGTCCTGGGATCAAACCCGCATTGGGCTCCCCAATCAGCGAGGAGTCTCCTTCTCCCTCTGCCCCTCCCCCAGCTCGTCTTCACTCTCTCAAATAAGTAAAATCTTTAAATAAATAAATAAATAAGACAAATATTTGAACAAAAAGTTGTATATAAATAGTGATACCATCTCCATTCACAATAGCCAAAAGGTGGAAACAACCCAAATGCCCATCAAGAGATGAAAGAATGGGTAGGAGAAGAATCAATGAAACAAGATGGGATTGGGAGGGAGACAAACCATAAGTGACTCTTAATCTTACAAAACAAACTGAGGGTTGCTCGGGGGAGGGGGGTTGGGAGAAGGGGGGGTGGGGTTATGGACATTGGGGAGGGTATGTGCTTTGGTGAGTGCTGTGAAGTGTGTAAACCTGGTGATTCACAGACCTGTACCCCTGGGGATAAAAATACATGTTTATTAAAAAAAATTTTTTTTAATTAATTAATTAATTTAAAAAAAGAGAGATGAAAGAATGACAAAATGTGGTATATCCATATACTGAAATATTATCCATTCATAACAAGGAATGATACATGCTGCAATATTAATGAAACTTAACATATTATGTTAAGAAGACAGTCACCAAGACAACACATTATTCCATTTATATTAAGTTTCCAGAGTAGACAAATCTATAGAAATAGAAATGACAGCATTTTTTCTAACCTTGAAATAGACACTCAATGGAAATAGGAAATAATGAGATTTGCCTGTACATTTCTGCTAATATACCAGTACTCACTAGTGGCATACAGAATAGAAATCTATAGAAATGGTTGCTTAGGGCTAGGGAGAATGGAAAAAGAGGGGTGGAATGGAAAATAGAGAGGTGATGGCTAAAACGTAGAGGATTTTTCTTTGTAGACATGAAAATATTTCAAAATTATATGTGATGTTTGCAAATATTTGTGCATACACTAAAAAATAATTGAATTTTACACTTTAAATGAGTGAATTATATGGTATGTGAATTATTTCCCAATAAAGCCAGTTTGTTTGTCTTTTTAAGGAATCTCGATCCTCAACATGCCTCTCAAACTCACAACCCCAAAATCAAGAGTTGCATGCTCTACCAACTAAACCAGCCAGGTGCCCCAAATATGCTTTAATTTTAAAAAGCAATTTATAAGCCATATGAAAAAAAGTATTAAACCATTACTTTATGGTAATATTGGTCCTGCCCAATATTTTTGGATAAAGAATAGTATTATCCGTCTTGTTCATTTACTTATTTCAGATGTTTGTTTCAAACGGACTTTTAGCTATTTTTAGACATCCAAACTACTATCAAGTGGTGCACATTTGCTAACAATGATAATATCCAAATTAATGAGCAGAGGTCAGGAAAGAACTGCCCAGAGGGAAGTTCCTGAAGTTTCCACTTTCATCTGAGAAATAAATGGATTATCTCTTTAAATGACTTCAGAAAGAGCAACGGTCATTTGGAGCTATAAATTCTGGTGTGTGTGCTTTTTAAAAAAGTTCAGACTTCACATATGTATGTGTATGTTAGTACACCCATATTCTTTGCAATAGGTAAAATATATAGTATGTGTGTTCAAGCTTCGGTTTGTATCAGAGCAAGGAAAAGGAAAAAGTAGGGTTTTTTTTTTTCTGACTTATTCATTCAATAGACGTTTATTAGACTCCATTTATTTGGTACAAAAATCGTAAGACAAATTTTTCAGGAAAAGCCCTTAGCTGATTAGGTGGGGATAGTCCAGACTTTTTTTATAAACTCCAAAATTCAGACCAAAGGATAGAGACCAAATAATACATTAGTGCTTAAGAGCAAACTTTGTAGGATAGTCAACAGAGGCTAATGTTCCCCTGGAGAAGTTCTTTGGCAAATATTTTTTAAAGCTCCCAGAAATGCCTTTGACCAGCAGAATATCCAAAGGTGGTATAACTAATTATCTCAGCAATAACTTCTGCATAGTTGCTGTTGACCTACAAAGAAGATTCCATCTTTAGCTCTTCCCCTAGTTTTAGGCCCTCCAACACTAGTACCCTGTAACTTTTATGAAAATGGTTCCTGTTGACCCTATTAACTGATGACAACTGCATAATAATACAACAGGAGAGGATGTTATAGGTGTTGGTAGACTCTTTGAAATCCTCTCCACTGTGCTAATGATCTATGGGTAAAAAGTCACTTGTATATTTCTATAGAATTATTTTAGGTTTTTGTCATTTTTCTTTCTGCTAAAAATATACTAAGGAAGTCATAATAACTAGCTAACTAATTGCCTCCCCTACTGATGTTAAAACTTCTATAGCAACTGGGTTTGAGTGGAAACTTAGCCAGAAAATGATTTCTGTGAACTCAGGTGAAACTCTAATGATACCACCACATGAGAGAAAAACTGCCACCATCATACAAAAAAAGTTAGCGCAGAGCAAATTGATATCTAAGAGAGGCCCTTTCAACCTTGCAGGGAACGGTGTTTTCAAAAGTTTGGAAGCGACTATTTTATCTGGTATTGTTTGAATGTTCAGATGCCCCCCAGAAGGACTGACAGCATTTTTTCTAACCTTGAAATAGACACTCAATGAAAATAGGAAATAATGAGATTTGCCTGTACATTTCTGCTAATATACCAGTACTCACTAGTGGCTAATACATCCAAGATTTAGTTCCTTGGTTGACTTGAATCCTCAACCCACCTATTAGTTTGTATTGGTGATACAGATTGTATTAGGGGATAGTGTGACTTTTATTGTTTGGGGGAAAAATTGTTATTTATTTATAAATTTAAAACCTACTTGGATTCCCACCTCTTGAAAACTATTGGTCAGCTACCTCACCCTGTTATGTTTATGTGTACATTTATAAAATAGATATAAAAGACATAAAATGATCAGAGGAATAAAGGAACCAACATTTGTCACAAACATACCACATGCCAGACACTATGCTTGTTATTTCATTTTAATCCTCAAAATAATGGTATAGTCAATAAGATTCCCATTTTTAAAGACAAGCAAATGGAAGTTCAGAGTCATTCAATCTGTGACCTTTGAGAAATGTGGTACAAAGATTCATACCAGAGTGGAAAGCCAAAATCCTTTTAAGTTTCAAGATCCTACATGCCCACCCCCTTCCCACTCCTTACGTTTTGGATCTCATTAGCTCTACTCTTTCACCCTCCTCCAGCCCTGCAAGCCTGCTCCTATGTCAGGGCCTTTGCAATAACTGTTCCTCTAGAAGGCCCTGCTCCATGTCTAAATGGCTTATCCCCTCACCTTCTCATGTCTTGACCCAAATGCCACCTTCTCAGTAAGGTTTCTCCTGATCATCCCACTCACTCTCTACTCCCTATTCCCAATCTTTCTTACCCTGCTGTTTTCTTTTCCTGTAATCTTTTCCTATAATGCTATCTTCATTGTCCGTTCCCTTTGCTACAATGGGTCCACTCAGACAGAGATTTTTTTTTTTTATAACAGTTGACACACAGTGTTGTATTAGCTTCAGGTGTACAACAGAGTTATTCAACAAGTTTATACAGTATGCTATGTTCACCACATCTATATCATTGCCATCTGTACTGATACATTGCTGTTGGAATATCATTGACTATATCCCCTATGTGTCTTTTATTCTCATGACTTATTTATTCTACAACTCAAAGCCTGTATCTCCCAGTTCCCTTCACCCATTTTGCCCTTCACCTCCATCCCCTCTGGCAACCATTTGTTTGTTCTCTGTATTTATAGGTCTGATATGCTTTTTGTTTATTTGTTCACCATTTTGTTTTGTTTTTTAGATTCCACTTAAGAATGAAATCACATGGTATCTATCTTTCTCAATCTAACTTATTTCACTTAGCAAATCCCTTCTAAGTCCTCCATCCATGTTGTCTGAAATGACATGACTTCATCCCTTTTTTATGACTGTGTTATATTCCTGTGGGGTGTGTGTGTGTGTGTGTGTGTGTGAGAGAGAGAGAAGGGAAATGATAACCCTTTTTGCTAGTCACCCACAGGCTTGGTGAGTGATCTGTGGTACTGGGCAAGCATGGAAACAGAAGGCCCAGGGGGAAGGAAAAGAGCTCTTACCTCCTCTGTGCACTTGCGACTTTGTAGGCCCAAAGAAGAGGCTCATGCTCTATTTGGAATTTACAGTCTTGAGGGATGAAAAATAAATCTAAGCTTGGCTTACATTTCTAGATGGTTAAAATTCAGAATTTCATAATGAATAGTCACAAGGCTTAATGGATTTTGTGCTATGCTCCTACTGTTGGATATTTGTTGAAATTCAGTGTGGAACTAATTCATCTCTGAAACCCATCTTAAACTTTCTAATAACCCATAAGCCTGTTGGAAGAAGGCAATGACAGAAAACAGGTTCTTATCATTTCGTTGGTATAGTTCTTCATAGGCCTGAAATGAACTCACTTTTTTCACTTTATTAAAAATCTTTTTTTGGTTGACTCAGTATATAGTAAAGAAAAGTAGCTAGATACAAAACCTTGAAAATAGTTAAACAAACAAATTTTTTAATGCACAAGCTATCTAACTGCTTCTAGACTTTTTTCAATGTGTGTATGTGTGTGTGTATGTTTGTATGATTATATACTAGAAGGAAAATCAGTTAAGCTGCTATTTCTAAATTGTAAAATCCAGGGTGATTTTTATTTTTTTAATGTCTGGATATTTTTCAAATTCTCTACTACAAATGTGTATTGTTTTTATAACCACAAGGACAACTAATTTTATCAGTAATTTTTAGAAATTTTACATCATTTTCTTTGAAGATCCAAAGTATTCCCTATATTAATTATATTTCTTTGAATCTATTTCCTTTTTCTTAAACCCTGCCATGATTCTAGCAGCTGAAGTGTTTTACTAATTGTAAAGATTTTTCCACATCAAAAAAAAAAAAAAATTTAAACCACAAAACCATTTATTCAGTGATTTTTTTTTCCTCCAAGAACTAATGAAAATGCATATCCACACGCCCAGTATATTTTTTTAAGCTTTGGAGAATTGATCCATAACAAATACTCCCTCCCTCTATCTCCCTCCTCCCCATATATTTATCTACTCTATGACTTTTTAAAATTTCTTCAAGTATTTACCAAAGGTTTCAAAGTAACATCTAAACTACTTGTCTCCTTAACTTACAGTAGAAACAAAGAAAACAAAGACCAGCTGGGAGAGAATGAAATGGATGCACCTACTTTCAAGCCCAAGCTTTCAGAGAGGTAAAACACATACTCAATCCTTCCAGTAGATTCCAGAAAGAATGTGGATAACACTTCTCTTGATCTTTTTTTTTTTCTTACACAAATTTAATACTTTGAACGCTTATAACCAAAAAGCAGTATTTAAAGAAATAGCACAGGTCACCTTTATTATAGATAGCACAGTTAGCAAGATACTACCTTGAGTAGCTGTTTAAAGAGATCACACTTCAAAAGATAATTGACCTAAATTCTCCTTCCTGATCTGCACTCTGGTGAGTTTTGCCCATGTGCAGCCCTCCCAAGCATCTCACACAAGGAAGAGATACAGTAGGTTCCTAGGAGGCATGAGAATATAGGCCACTGTGATTAAAACTAATTCAAACATTATTTTAATCCCTGTGTTTAGTTTTCTAAAAATTCTCAACCTCAGTAGGTGTGTAAGGACTGACAGCTCCACTATGGAAGGTATATCAGAAGTTGGTTTATAGAGAAGAACGCTTTAAAGTGATTACACCTGTTCGGGTCCCATTTGGTTGGGGTGTGATGAAACGGAATTCTCGGTCTCTACTTTCAGAGTATTTGTTATGATGTGAATTATGGGCAACATTATAAAATACACATATATAAAGGAAGAAATTTTGCCAAGAGAAGCCTAATGTTACCTAATTTCTTTTGTGAATCTCATAAAGATCACCAGCCTAAAAATTTGCTTTTGGCAGATGTTCACTAATTCAGTCATGTTATCTAGCAATGTTGGCATTCCAAGCGAATTTTGTTGCTTTGCCCCCTTGGTGTATTTTAACTTCTAAATTTAAAGGATATCTGCTAGGAATATTCTTAGGATAGTTATGCAGTTGGTTCTTTACAATCTATAAGAACACCAATTTAAAGTTTCATTAAACATTCAGCATATTTACTGGTTGTAGAAATCCTATCAGCATCAACTACCCATTGTTCCAAACATCTCTGGAACAAATTGGAATCAACAAACATCAAGGGTACATGATCTTCCTGGAGTGTTTTTGTGGCTTTCTCCCATTATTTTGGGAAATAATCTTGTTGTTATCATTTAATACTTCCAGAAACAGACTTGGCATTGAAGTTTTGATTCATTTATAAAGTTCTCACCATATGTCATGAATCATAACTTTCTGCATCATACATGGAGGACCAACACAGATGTTAATTTAGAAGATGTTTGTATTCCCTAAGGCTGTGTGTTAGCAAAGAAAGGCATGAGAACCAGATTCCTAGCACGTATTCATATTTCTGACAGGTGTTCTTGTATTTGCAAGTGTTCCCATTGTGTCTTTCTCAAACAAAACCTTAGCCATTTTCCTTAAATTTATAAAAATTAAACAGAATAAAAAATAGAAAGAGATAGATACTAAACCCCTGATACCTAAAGAGTGGAGAAGCCAAAACAAAGGTGAAATGGGGAAAAGGCTGGGGAGAGAAAACAAAATCAAGCTCCTGGAGCCTAATATTATATGAATATGAGCAAAAACCTATATGAAGTCACTTACTAATGAGGTCAAGAATGCTGAATAATTTAACATACCCTTGGATCTTGATTTGTGATTGTCCAAAACGAATATTTCACAGGCCACATTGCACCTTGTCACAGACTCCTATTTCTCCTTCAAGATAATGCCCAACTATTAATAGACCCAATCTTGTAGAAATTACCTAATTGGCCACGGTCACTTCAACGTGAACGTGACACTTCGGACATTCTGTAGTCACAAGGATAAGTTAGGAGCGTGGGCAGCAGACTTGCTCTTTGTGGTAATTGTAGCTGAATCTTGTGCTATCACCGAAGCTTATTATTTTGCAAGTTGTACACTCAGCTCTTTGTAAAAATTGTACTGTAAGGAAAAATCCCTGAGGAGGCTTCTTTTCTCTGCTGGTTCTTCTAACATCGCAGATGAGGATGACCAAACAAAATGCTATGTGATTGTGTTTAAGTGCACAGAACTACATGCCACCTGATCTAATATCTTAGTACTATGGATTAAACAGTTCCTTAAGTCTCTGTATTCTTTCAGTTTTGTGCTTATTCGGCTAACCAAATTATTGCTAGTGAATGACATTATTTAAGAGAATTCATCCTGTGTCTTGGGAAAAATTTGTGTACCTTCTCCTTCATCAAGCAGGTAAATGAGGAATGAGAGGTCTGCTTCTTTTTTTTTTTTTTTTTTTTTTTTTTTTAATTTACTTGACAGACAGAGATCACAAGTAAGCAGAGAGGCGGGCAGAGAGAGAGGAGGAAGCAGGTTCCCCACTGAGCAGAGAGCCTGATGCAGGGCTCGATGCAGGGCTCAATCCCAGGACCTTAAGATCATGACCTAAGCTGAAGGCAGAGGCTTTTACCCACTGAGCCACCTAGGCACTCCAAGAGGCCTGCTTCTAACTAGCATTATCATTGGCCTCCATTCTTTGCCTAAGCATTGTGTCTATGAAGACAATAAGCTCATTCCTACACAGTATGAGTGCATCAAACAGTAGACATCTTTCTCTGGTTAGTAATTCTTTGTATTTTCATAACGTTTTACAATTTCAGAAGGGTACATCTTCCCTCTCTTCTTCTCTTCCTTGCCCCCTTCCTTCTGTGTTCATTGAGTGAATAAGATGGTCTAAGACCTATGCTGGGCACTGAAGATACACAAATAAATGAAATATAGTCTCTGTCTTCAAGGAACTCCCTGCTTAGGAAGAGGAAAAGTAAGAATAACCAATTAATTATAATATTATGCAATGAGTGCTCTAACCATGTGTACTACAGAAAATGCCAAGAGTCAGGAAGCTGCACAGAAAAAGTAAATTTGGGACAAGATCTTGAAGGATGAACAGATGTTTACAACTGAAGAAGGGGCGATGTTGAAAGAGGATTGGGGAAGTTGTTGCCTGAAGCAGAAGGGACAGTAGCTGTGAGGACATAAAAGGACTATTCTCCTTTTAGCAAGAATAGTCCATTACCACATACTGTTAATATATTTTTCCCAGTCACTGGGTGCTATTAGCCAATGAAAGCTAATATGACAAACTGTAGTCTCCTCTTTCAACCAATGAGCAGCAGTGTAACACTCTGCAGCTGGTCTTACCCAATGTATGCTCTACCATACTATCCTCAGAAGTACAGAAGCTCCTGTACTCAAGTGAGGCCAGATCAGAGTGAATTTTATGAGGCTTTTTGAAATAACAGAAAAAATACGTACCCCAGTCTCTGCTCCTGGTTCCTGGAACAGAGTTCCTAAATCTCCTGAGGTTTCCTAGACAAGAGGCATGTCTTTTGTTCTAATGAGGTGACTCTTGGTGGGCTCATGGATAACTTCAGATTGGGAGCTGCTCACTAGAGAGACCAAGCCTTGATTAGGAGTTTGGGACTCTCAGCCCCACTTCCAATCCTCCAGGAAATTGAGTTAATGATTGATCAAGCATATGTGATGAAACCACCATTAAAAGTCCCAGAAGTATGGGGTTCACAGAGTTTCCAGATTGGAGACCACATACCAATTTCATGGGAACAGAAGCTCCTGTACTCAAGACATTTCCAGACCTCACCCTGTATATTTCTTCATCTGCCTGTCCATCTGTATTCTTCATCATGTTCCCTATAATATAATAAAAGAGTAGAGGTAAGTAAGTGTTTATCAAAGTTCTGTGAGGTGTTCTAGCAAATGATTGGACCTGAGGAAGGGGAATAGGAGCCTTCAACTTGAAGCCATGTTGGAGAGAAATTGTAAGTAACCTAGGGACTCACTACTTGCAGTTGGTGTCAGAAAGGGGAACAGTCTTATGGGAATGAGCCCTTAACCTGTGGAGCCTGTGCTAACTTTGGCTAGTGTCAGAATTGAATTGAATTATAGGACAGTCATCTAGTGTTGGGGAATTGTTTGGTGTGAAAACCCCACATATCTAGTGTCAGAAGTGTTTGAGAAGTGTTGTATGTGTGAAAAAAGGAAAACACAGAAGAGTTCTCCTAGACACACTTATCCAGGTGTTTGAACAAGTCAACAAGCTCCTTTGGGTAGAGTACATGTAGTCTATTTAACAGTTATATATGCAGCAATAATTTTATATTAATGCTATTCTCCTTTTAGCAAGAATAGTCCATTACCACATACTGTTAATATATTTTTCCCAGTCACTGGGTGCTATTAGCCAATGAAAGCTAATATGACAAACTGTAGTCTCCTCTTTCAACCAATGAGCAGCAGTGCAACACTCTGCAGCTGGTCTTACCCAATGTATGCTCTACCATACTATCCTCAGGTGAGTGTTTTTCCCACAGGTGGTTTTTTGTCTGCCATGATTTCTCTTTCTGTGATTTATTTCTGCTCTGAGAAGCAATTTTGATCCATGTGGCTAATAGGAGATGTGCAAGTGCCAGTGCTAGAGCTAAGAAATAGAGTATCATGCTGGGTGTTCAAATACAAGTGTAATAACAGCTCAAGTGAATTTCAAGGAAATGGAGAGAGAGTAAGAATCAGCAGACTGTTGCAGACTGGCGACCAATTTTGAGATGGGCAGCATAGAGGGCAGGGCATCTTGGGAGGACTACAGGACACGTGCACAAAACCTGGCTGGCAGGACCATGTGACCTCAAGGAATTTGGAGGGAACAAAGTGGCTCTTATCAGCCATTGCCTTGAACACCTCTTTAGAGTCTATGCTTTCAGGACCGTGTGCAGCACTAATTCAGGTAGTGCACCTCCACCCCCAACCCAGTGCAAATGAAAATCAATGAGGAGTTCATAGCTTACTAGGGTATTCCTCTTGAGCCAGGCTATCTAAAAATGGCTCTACCATTTTTATCAGCTATATCACCTTGGATATTTAACCTTGCTGACTTCAATTTCCCTCTCTGTAAAATGGGAGTAAAAATACTACCTACTAAATGAGGCTGTTCTGAAAGTGGAATAATATTTATAAAGCACTAAGAATAGTGCCTGGCACATAGTAAATGCTTGAAAATATTTGTTATTATTATTATTACCACTGTTTATTTTCTGTCTATAAAATAAGGAAAATGACTAAATGATCCCTGAAGTCCCTCCCAATTCTAACATTGCCTGAATTTGCCAATCTCTTTTATCCTAGGAGAAAATTGTAACTCAGAGGGTTTGACCACCCACCCCTGTGCCCACCAAGGTTACATTGGGAATAAGGAGTAAGATTCAAAACCAGAATTTGAACCCAAGTCTTACACCTTCCCTGTACCAAAAACTGAATAAAGCATCACCCAGCTGGGTGTCTCACTCCTTAATCCCTCCCTCTCTTGGAGTTGCACCACCTCAAGCTACTCTGTTTTG
This sequence comes from Mustela nigripes, assembly GCF_022355385.1. NCBI lineage: Eukaryota > Metazoa > Chordata > Mammalia > Carnivora > Mustelidae > Mustela > Mustela nigripes. Next base: position 45,831,600 of record NC_081573.1, read on the forward strand.
TTGTAGTGTTATTGTGGTTTTTTTTCCCCCCAACCCCTTCCATCCCTCTGCAGATAAGGAAGAGAAGTGACAAGCTTGGGAAACAAAAAGGGATTTGTTGCATTAGAGGAAATAAAACTTAGCACGATGTTAGAATGTTCCTCTCAGCATTTACAGCCCAAGCACCTGCTGTTGGTCTCCACCATTAGGAGACTTATCATGCTTGCAAGGCAAGTGGTCCATTTTCCATTCACCACTGCACTCCAGTTTTTAGAAAAGCCAAGTCCCTGGATATGGCCCTTTGTCTTACTACCTATTGTTCTTGTTCTATATGGATGGAATTCTAGTCCTATTTTTTTCCATTTCTGGTACAATTTTGGCAAAGCTGCAAGGACTGAGTAGAGAAGGGGGAGAGAGGGAAGAAGGGGGAGGTGGAAAGAGAGACGATGACAGGACATGTTCCCAGCAAACTGACCTATCTAGTGCTAATCTTATTAATTTGTGCTTCTGTATTTTGCCCTACAGTTTTGAAACCCATTTACAATATACCCAGGACTCTTGTCTCTCATTCCTAGGAATGAAGTGTTCTTTTGTTTATCACCTTTCTTTTTCCCTTCTCTCTGTCCACTCAAATATTAGAATAGTCATTATTCTTTTAACAGCTAAAATATCTGTGCAGGTTTTTAAAAAATAAGTATTTTTCATTTGACTGAACTGATTTAATCAGAAAAGGTTCATGTGATCATTTTGATTTGCAAAATTTCCCCCTCTTTTTATTTCTTCCACATTTGATTTTGAGCACCCATTTAACAATTTCTGGTAGTTTGTGTAGGTTCAGCTAGATATGCAGAGTAGGTTCTCAGCAGTCACAGAATTTTATTATGACCAAGGAACCCCTATTCTATAAACACGAAAAATTGGAAATTATCTCTAGAGCTGTTTGCTAACGAAGTCGAAGGCTAACCTTTAGGGCTCATTAAAATTCCACTGATGAAAACTCTCTCTCTTTCATGAATCCATCCCTCTGTTACGAGTGCTGGTGTGTGGAAATTGGTCTGGGCCCTCCCCTTTTGCCCTCCCCTTTAATCTCTTGGTCAGGTTTAGGCAGAGATTTTTAAAGCTTATAGATTTCTCTTTCTCCTTCTCAGAGTATGTGTTGTGAATCCAAACAAACACGAATGAGTCTCTGAATGTGTAACTGTTACCGAGTCCTACTGACCAGGCAGGCAGTCTTGCTGAATCTGCCATCCTCCATCAATAAAGGAATGAAGTCATTTAGGCATAATTAACAGGGGCAAAAGGAGGGATATGTTCTCTGTACCTGACGGTAGAAATAAATATGAAAACAAACCTCTAAATATAATACCCAACTGATGAAATGTATTGAGTTTTTTTTGATGAGTGTATTTTTTAAATGAAAGTCAGTTAAAATGCAGTCTTATCAAGAGAACCCTGCATGGTAACAGCAGCCGCTCTCCTGTCCTACTGGCGGATAAGACCCTCCAAATCCTCCCAAAGTGCTGCAGCATCCATGTGCAGAAGAGCATTTGAATTCACTTGGTACCTCTGTAAACGGAGGATTCTATCGATGCCACATAGCATCACTACTACTGTTGATAAACAGATGGAAAATAATAGTTTATGGAATTTTTGTTTTAATCGCATTAACGTGTTTGGCAGGGAGATCCACCTAAGTACACAATGTAAAGCCTGTCTTTGATCTAGGCCCCTTTGGGGCATTTTCCACGACTGATAAACTGGTTCTCTGAGTTCACAGGCAAATGATTAAAATGATAAAAAGAAAGAAAAGAGGAAAAAGAAGAAGAAAGCCAGGCACCAACCTCCCATTTGAGTATTTGTCTCCTTGGAGCTAGCCAGGCTTGCAGTCATGCTGACGACTCAGCACACATCTCACCCAGTTATACACCCACATAGGGCGCAACATGAATGCCCTCAGCTCTCACCACCCCCCCCCCCACGCTTCTCCAGTTCCCTCCTATCCTTTGCACACAAACACACACATGCTCAATGCAAGAATTCATATGCTCTATCTTTTCAGACATTCCTGCTGCCTTTAAATGTGGCCTCATTTAGATCCTTACATTTATCACTAACAGCCCTTACACATATTTTCCTTTTACCCTCACGCATTTCTTAGTTAGCATTAATTATATTGTGGTCTGATAGAAATCAGAAGCTTTCTTGTAATGAAAATGAGTGTTCTAATTGTGAAATATTTTGTCTACTAAATATTCTGCTGTAAATTAGGCTGAGTACAAGCCAAAGGCAGAACGAACTAGATTCTATACAGAATCTAGTATAGAAAATTTGATAGTCACTGAAAGAAAGGCTTCTATAGATTCCCATTTCCGAAGCACAATCCCCACCTTGCCTCCTCTTGAGACGGTTGATCAGACACTTCCCTCCCTTCTTAGGAGAAAGAGATCTGAGGAGGTTTTAAATTCTTGGATGGATTTTTTTGTTTGTTTGTTTGTTTGGTGGATTTTTTTTCTTCTCATTCTTTCTCCTCCGCAGAACACAACTAGTAAATGATTGGATCTTTGACAGAACAAAGGTATTTTTGATGGGCTCTGTAATCTAGTGCGTTAATGCGCCCGGTCCCCTCATTGTCTTGCTGTCTGATCCCATCCGTTCTGCCAGACAGTCACTGCGGGATGAGTCACTTTTAATGTCTGATAATCAAGGTGAATTTTCAAAAAGCTGCCATTTTGGAATTATGCACTATATCACAGTGTCAGGGACGGGAGGAGGAGGAAGGAGGAAGGAAAGGCTAAGAGAGACACCTACTGCACATTGAAAGAACTGCAGTACAGAGCCAGCACTGTGCCAGACAAGAGGTGTCTGGAGGGGCTAAGTCGATCAAGGCGTCCATAATGAGAAGGAAACTATGTTAATTATAAATTAAAAATAACTTCTATGATAATGAAGATTATATGCACAGGAGAAAACGTCTTAGTTAAAACAGACTGCAGGGATGAAATTAAGCACCAGCCATTTGGGGGCATGGATTCTGTACCTACTGAATCTATTGTGGTCCATTAAATAATCTAATACAAACTTACATCGGAAAAAGAATAGAAGTGAATTGTGGCTGTCTCCGTGGATGCTGTATTGTCTGCCATCCTTATTTAAAGCAACATCAGCTAAGGGAGGTACCTAGCAAATGAACACAGCCTCCCTGCATCTGGGGAGACTGGATATTTCTGGAATCATTTAAAGGACTGAAACATTTTTCCCCATGAAATAGCAAGGGAGATATTGGAAGCCCCTGGTAAACAAAGGCCAATCATACATTCTTGCAAGACATCGGCTATTATATACGTTGGTCACTCTCTTCTCTAAGGTAATTAACTAAACCCACTGTTACGTATTATGGTTCTGAAATATTTTTAAATTGTTGTCATTGTATTAAATTGTAGGATAGTTGAAGGAAAAGGATATCAGAATAGCCTGCTATTTCTGTTTATTATTCAGATAAGCGAATGCCTATAAATAGAACCAGGATGTTTTGACTAGGGAAATGCTGTCCTCGTTATAGCTGGGAGATGCTGGGGCGATTTAAAGCTGAAGCTTCAAAGCCTTGTCCTGCTTTATAAAAGCATGAGGGTTTTCATGGCTGTTTCAGTGACCAAAGTCTGCAGGTGCTTTATCTGTCCTGGGGGAGGGAGAGAATGACATTTCTGAGAATGCTATTTTATAACCATGATGAACACTTACCTATTTCCTCTAACAGAGCTATTTAAATACCTGCATATCTTCTTCAACACATCTGTATGTTTACAGATTATTACACCTTGTTATTGTCTACCAAGGTTAACCAGTCCATTCTCTCCCCATTCTCCACTTCTACCATCATACACACCCATGTACACACACACATACACACACACAATACCTTAACAGATGATTGCAAAAAAAAAAAAAAAAAGGCAGAAAAAATATTTAGCTACCATGCTATTTCCATATATACAAAAGATTAGATATACAGAAAATATAGGAGATAAAAGTGACCCCTTAGAGATATTTGGGTACAACCCTAATTGTACCAAAACTACAGAGAAGTGACTTGTCCTAGGACACTCAACCAGAGAATGGCAGATGCCAGGCTAGCATCCAGGTGGCTAACTTGAAAGCTGGCATGCTTTCCACGGCAGCATGCTCTCTTTCCATTAAAAAGAATCAGGTCTCTGCAGCTTGGCTAAACAGTGATTAATGCACAGATGTCACAATGAAAAAAAGAAAAACCTGAGGAAGAGATAAGAATCATATACATTTTCAACCATGATACAAAGGAATAAAATGGAAAATGGTATGAAATGAAGAAAAGCAAAATGTTAATAGAACATCTATCTAACAAAACGATCTGCCTAGTCAGGAATTCTATTAGAAGGCAGAATTGTCCTTTAAGGAAAGTGGTAGAGACATTTGAAACTAGCCAAGAAAGCAAACGTCGCTTGCAAAAGTCACACTGCTCTATTTCTCTCTACATATTTTCATCTGAAATATTAGAACAATTCAGTCATATTCAAGCATGGATTCTCACTGTAGTCACTGAGATCCTGCCTAGGCTCTGTCAATTAGTGACAGCTAAACCAGCATATTCTTTTCTTCTCTAAAATCTAGATCCTTAGAATGTACAGCCTACCTTGCTCTCTGAGGAAAGATCAACCTGAAATGACCTAATAGGGATTTTTGCATTTATAATTTCCCTTTTGCCATGTTCTGTCTCCTGTTAAACTAATCTCTGTCTGAAACATTCTGCACATTTTTATTAAAATACCTCACTGGTGCTTGGGGGCTCTAAGGTCCTGAGCATGAAACCCCTGCCCCTTCAAGCATGATGTCCCCTATTTTAGTGTGAAACCTGACAGATTTCCTTCACAGTGTATAACAATAGGAACATTATCAGAGATGCTAGATAATAATAATGATAAACCAGACATAACTATAAACGAGAACAGGACCTCCCAGTAGCTCTGGTTATCCTTCTACAAGGAGCTGAAGAAGGCTGTGCTAAGAATTAAAAAAGAAGAAATGAAATACATCTCAATGAAGAATGTGTTTTAACACAATGAACAATCTTTGGTAGCTAAAGGAAGGGATCAAAAGATTATCTGTTGTGTAAAAAAATCTTAACAAATAAGATGGAGGATGGAGATGTGATGGTCAATAGACAATGGAAGTTTAGAAAACAAATTGTGATTCCTTCAAGTATCAAAACAAGTAGGCTTTCATAGTCTCTCTGATCCTACTTTTTGCTTCCGGAGAAGAAAAAATTGAAGAACATAGATCTGGCTGGTGGGGTAAACACAGAAATATCTTATCTGTTTTTGCTCTGAAGAGGTATCAGGAGTATTAATGGGACTTCTGTTTCAATGGCACTGTTAGGAATAAGGTTTCTCAACTTCAGCCCTATTAACATTGTGGGCTGAATAATTCTTTACTGGGGAGACAGAAGAGGCAAGAAAGGGGGCGTTCTGGGCATTTTAGAATCTTTGACGCCCTCGCTCCCTTCTACCCACTAGACACCAGTGACATCACCCAGTTATGACAACTAAAATGTCTCTAGACATTGCCAAATGTCCCCTCAGGAGCAAAATCACCCCTGCTTGAAACCACTGAACTAAAGGGAATGGGTCTTATTTTTACAAATAGACTCGGCTATCCCATGTTTTGGAGACCATCTTTATTTGTACAACAAACTCGTGTTTCTGATGTGTTCAAAACATGGCAGGCACTTCATGGTCTCTGATACTGCCCATGGATTGACTAATTATTGGTTCTCCCACATAACTCAGAGCTCAAGATAACTGTAATCAAGTCTAGAGGGAGGCAGGTCTCAAAAAGAATTGAACATTTGATTCTTGACATATAGAGTCACCTATGATCAAATAGATACAAAGCCAACTACATTTTGAAAGAGATTACAAACAAAATATTTTGAAAGAAGTTAATGACCTAAATAAATGGGAAGCCATCCCATGGTCATGGATTGGAAGATTTAATATTGTTAAGATTGCAACACTTTCCAAAGAGCCACGACCCTAGAGTTTTTCATTTATTTGTTTGTTGATTGTTTTGTTTTTGACATGACAATTATGACAAAAATGACTTTGAAGTTCCCAGACATCTATAGAAAACAGGCCAAGCCACAGTAGAAACCATATTTTGGGGGGATAATGGGAGGAAGGGACCTCCCAGAACCATGGAGAACAATGAACTAGGAAGCTCCTCCAGGAAGAAGAACAAGAGCCCAAGTAAAGAACTGTCCCTACCCCTAAGGGTACTTCACCATGTCCCCTCACAAAAATCTCAAAATTGTTGAGAATCAGTGACAGCTCTATGATTTCTGTTCCTTCCCTTTTTAAATGGGAATATTTATTTTAGTTACCCTGTCTCTCCCTCCTCCACCACTATGTACTGGGCATGTGAAAGCAAGTTATTTGGCTTATTTGTTTGCAAGTGTCTAGACCAAGAGGATCCATATGAGATACAGTGCTTTGAGTATTGAAATGTGATTGGCTGAGACTTTGAGTGTTTTCTTTAAAGAAAATAGGAAAGTATTTTGCATGTAAAAGAGGGAACAAGTGTTTGTCACCAAAAGAAAAGGCAGATTTTACTACTCTTCTCAATTATTGTCTGCCCTTCCCTATGAAATGATTATAAATACTCATTTGCATTTCATTTTCGCTTTCATTTTCAGAGTTTTAGCACTTCTACATATGGGTGACCATGTCTTTGACATTAGGGTCGGACATAAGACTTTCTTTTGCCAAGGAAATGTGGGTAGCAGTGATGCATACAACTTCCCAGGAGAAGCTTAGCCATTTTATGGCTCAATTATCACTTCTTTTCCTTTGTCACTTTGTCCAACATGAAAGAATTGAATGGGCATCACCAACTCAGGTCAGAAATTTCAACGGAGGGAGTGATGGCCATGATCTGAATAATAAGGACTTGCAGGTGGGGCTTTTTAAAAATCCATCTTGTTGCTCAAAGAATTTCCTGATTTCATTTTTGCTAGTTGGAAATGAAAAACAGTTGTATTTTTCAATCCTATTTACAAGCCACCAAGTTCTTTCTTGGGCCCCCTCTTTCTTGTTAAATGTAGAAAATAGAAACTAAGTCATACTAGTAAATTTCTGTTTCTTATCCTCTTCCCCTGAATCCACAAACCAGGTAGGTAGATGATCTGCCTTCCTAGAAAAGTCAGACTTAAGCAATGCAGTTTTTTAAATTAAAAAACAGAGAACTGGCAGAAAATGCATTCGATGAAACCCTAAGACTAATATCATTCTAAGAGGCTAAACACTAAATGCTTTCCCCTTAAGATCGGGAACAAGACAAGGGTGTCTGCTCTCACCACTTTTATTCAACATTGTATTGGAGGTTCTGAAATTCAGGGCAAGTAGGCAAGAAAAAGAGATAAGAAGTACCAAGTTTGGAAAGGAAAAAGTAAAACGATCATCATTTTCAGATGATATGATCTTGTACATAGAAAATCCTAAGCAATTCACAAAAAAAGGCAACTATTACAACAGTAAACAAGTTCAACAGTGTTGCAGGATGCAAGATCAATATACAAAAATCAATTGTATTGATATACACTAGCAATGAAAAATCCAAAAATGAAATTACCAAAAATAAAATTCCATTTATAATAACCCCTGAAGGTTTAAGTCAAATAGAGCTCATTCTTTTCATCCATTATTGTTTGCCTTTTTGTGGATTCCTCCAGTGCTCATTTAAAATGGTTTTACTTAAATAAGAGTTTTGCTGGGTAGTTTGGATTTGGGGATAGGGATGTTGGCATGTATATGTATGGTTTTGGTGGAGGGTGATTATCTTAATGTAAAGTTTTTAACCTATATCTTTATAAGTAGAAGGGTTATATGAATACTTGATTTGTAAATTAGACCTCATATTTCCCTTTTGCAAGTTCTAGAAATGGTTTACCCTAACATTTTGCTTACCAATATAAATTACTTTGTAATCTTTTATATTTTTTTACAAGCCCACCTGGTAGGGTTAATCACTATCTTCTGTACAACGTCTGTACCTTGTACAAACTCCTATTTCTGCATATCCCCACCATTTTGTAATTATTTGTATATGTGTGTGTTTCTGACACCAGACCTCTGAAAACAAAGACAGCATTTTAACTTTGCATCCCCAATGCCTAGAACAAATTCAGTGCATGCTTGCCATCCTGACTTCCCACTTCCATAGGATTTCTATGTTTCAGCTGCTTGAAGGCTGTCTTCCTGAAGTCTTCTGTCCTCCAAACTCTGTATGTCAGTCCCCTCATATTATGGGTTGATATATAAATTAATACACATCCTCTCCATGTACTATATCCATTTCCTTATTTCTGAACCTATCACTAACCATCATTTCACCATTGATCATTATGAGAACAGCCCATGAGAGTCATGCTAGATGTGTCTAGTAATGGGATTTAAAGCCACAGTATGAGAATAGCTTATCTGTGAACAAGATTTTCAAGGTAAGAAGTAAAAATCTCTGTCCATCCTTTCACTATCCCGCCTCATCAATATTTCTTAGCCCCTTTAACCTAAAACAATAGTGGAACAGAGAAGCTGAGATCTTCCATCTGCTGTTAAGCACAGACTATACAGTCTTTTCAGAGAGAGACAGCTGCCCTTGTATTTAGAATAAGGACAGAAAGAAGCCAGCATATAGCTCATGCTTGATGGATATTTATTGTTCAATATAGACTAAAGGAACCTGCCCTACCACTAGTGTTTCTATCAACTGTGACTATCAGCCTATCAAATCAGACATCATGATAATTGATTGAGATCTGGGTGGGATAGGAAGACATTCTTAATGGTTGATTGACTGAAAAATCCATCACTAAACAATGTACAGTCAATGTTATAGTCACAGCTTATATATTCTCTGACGAGAGTTTTTAATCCACATAGCCATTGTTTTTCTAGAGGTTGACTTGAGGCTCACTGGTTTGATAGGTATTTTCTCATAGAGATGGTCTCAACTTGACCTGATGAGAGATGGAAGTTTTTAAAGACCCACACAGCCGAATGTTTCAGTCTTTGAAAGAAAGATACATGAATATTAATTAACAGATTAGTGTCTTCCCATCAGTATATCTTTGTGAGAGAAGTCTTTGCCATTTATCTTGAGTAAATCCTTTGAAACAGTGCTACTCAACGTGTGGTCCATAGACCAGTGCCAGTCTAACAACTGTTTGTTACTGACTCATGATAAGATAAACACAAAAATTAAGAATGAGCATTTAGAAAATGTTCTAACAGCTTGACAGCATAATTTTATGTCTGGGTAAAAAGCAAGCCGGGTATTTTGTATTTCTTTTACATTTAAATTTTTCAGTATTAATTTTATCATGGCTTATGAAAATATTAGTCCATGTTGTTTTGTATATTTTTTTAAAAACTGATCTTTACCACAGATAGTTTGGGAGACACTAATTAAAATACCATGTCTCATCTCTGCTTGTTTGCTAGCCTTATTTGCTTTATTCTAATCTCCAGACTTTATACGATTTTATACTCACTGCCATTTTTTCTGAACATACTAAACTTAGACCATCTTCTCCTCTTTAACCTGCAGAAAATAGGCATATTAAAGAAGTATCGGTAACACCTTTGTTTGAAGCCCTTAGTATCTGGGGGTTCATTTGTAGTCATGAAGTTTTCTAACCATTTTAACAATTTATTTATAATTTAAGGAGTAGAAAATTTTGTCCCTGTTGATTATAACTTTGGCTCCTGGAATTATCAAGCTAGAATGGACTTTAGTAAGTGAATCTTTCTCTGACAGGTTCACAGAGACCAAGTGGCCCTTGGAATGCTAGAGAAGTTCTTCTTAATCTACAATGCCCTTCTAGCATTACTAACCTCCGCATCATCTCTGCACAATCCAAAAAATGTCGGTTCTCCATGAGCATTATTTCAAGTGAACTGATATCTTGTTCATTGTTATATTTCATTTGGTTCTTGTGCTGAGCAGTCAACCTGTCTCCAGGAGAACTATGTTTAACTGATTATGTCTTAACCTATGACATCATATTTTTTAAAGAACATAATTTGAAGACATTGATATCTATTGCCATTTACAGCTTCTTTTCATCCAGATTGATTATATGCTTATGACAAGCATGTAAGAAATGGAATGGAGAGAGCAAGACCAGAATCAGGAAGACCAGTTAGGAGGTTACTGTATCCAGACAAGAAATAATGAGGGGCTGGTCCAGAATAATGACAGCGCTGATGGAGAAGAAAGGATGAGTGTGAGAAATATTTAGGTATTAAAACAACAGGGTTGGGTGACTAATTAGATGTGGAGAGTAAGAACGAAAAGTTGATGATGACTCCCAAATTTTTGGCTTGGGATAAGTAGGTAGTGATGAGATGGGAAGATATGAGGAAGAACAAGTCTGGGAAAGTATGCAGAGAGAGGAGGTGATGGATTCAGCTCTGAGTACACTGAGTTCACCAACACACCAGCCAGGCAGTTGGATATATGAGTCTGAAACTCAGGAGAACAACCTGGCTACAGATCCAGATTTTTGAACTCACGGATGTTTAACTAATTAAAACCATAGAATTGAATGAGAACACAGAAATATGTAATATGTTCAAGTGTCTTAGAACTATTTAAATTTATTCAACTCCCTCTTAAAGTTTATGAATTTTACAGTTATGGTTTCTCTGTCTTCTCTGTGATAAAATAGAATAATCTAGCTATATCCTAATAGTTTGCACATGGGAATTTTAGGGTTCTATGAAAAGTGAAGCCCATCAGAGAGATCAGTTGAAATGTTTCCTAAACTTGGAACTCTATCTTCTGGTGTAGCACAGATTACCCCACTCTCCTCCTTGATCAGCTCTCATTAACAGATAGTAAAAACACTCAAATGTATATATTGGAATTTTAGGTGTTTGCCTGTTTGATTCAATGTAATCACCACATGACTCCCTAAGAGATATCGTGAAACTCATTTACAGATGAGAAAAATCAACTCAAAGAAACTACAGGGATGACAAGTGATGAAAGTTACCATACTTCAGCATTGTATCTCCAGCCATCTAGTAACATGTGCCTTTGGACTACATCATACTTAGGGCCCCACTCTATACTGGTCACTCCAACTGCTGATACCTCTGTCTGCCTCAACCAAATCAGGGACCCCCAAAACCAATTTTTATGGTTCAAAAATTGGCTTTTGTGCTGTACCCTAAAAACACAAATAGCAAACACTAATGGACACAGGAGAGATAGTCATATTTTAAATGAAATTTCTTTGTATGTTTGTTTGGTTTTGCCATAAATCTTACTAAGAGAGCATTAAGGAGGCTGGAAATGTTTATCCTTTTTCACCCAGTAATCCTGCTTCTACAAAATTCTCCTAGTCAGAGAGGTATCACAAAATTCATTCATAAAGGTTTTTTTTTAATTTAACAACTATTTTTAGTGAGCATCTACTAGTGCCAGACACTATGCTATCCATAAGACAGTCTCTGCCCTCTAAGTGTTCCCAGTCCAAAGCATCATGGGAAAGCAGTGACAGAATTTGACTGGGTGTCATGGAAACAGGAAAGAGGAGGATCTCACCAACCTGGGGCAGAGAAGGCTTTCTAGAGGAAGTGGTGCATAAGTCTGAGTTGGTTGTATAACTTAGCCCTGGGAAGATGGGAAATAAAGATATTCTAGACAGAAACAACAACATAAGCAAAGTGGTAGGAAAAGATAGTACTTCAGGGTCTTTCAGAAGGACAGTTTGAAGATGTCATGTACCATACTCTGGGGCCTCATTTTTACTCTGTAACCTAAAAGTACTACCAGTGTGTTCAGAGTAGCCCTCATGTTTCTCAGAGAAGTTTTAAGGGCCTTTGTCAAGAGGGAGGGGAGTGGGGCTGGGAATTGATCCAACCTCTGAACCCCACCCTGTCACAACATAAGATCCCCAGGAAGTTTTACTTAAGATATTTTAAAGAAGGTTTCCACTGTTGAAATTTTAAAAACCTTTGATGGGGAATTAAGAGATATCTTTAACCAAGGAAATGACCAGAACAGATGTGCATTTCAGGTAGATTACATGGCTAACCACTGGAGGATACTTCTCCCAGTATTATAACTGGAAACAACCTAAATGTCCAATAATAAGAGTGTGATAAAATAATAACAATAGTAAGTAGCTGCCATTTATTGTATGTTTATTGTGTGCAGGCACACTGCTAAGCACATATATACTTTACACCATTTAACCTTGATAGAAATCCCATGAGGTGAGTATTAACAATATTTTGTGCATGTGAGAATTGAGGCTTAATGAGGTTGAGTGGCCAGTTTTACATTACCCAGCTGTTAAAGGGTGGGGCTGGAATTCCATCCCAAATTTGTCTTTTAAGGGCATGCCATTCCGTCTCCTGAGCCATGATAAATCCATGTGGAGGAATGTTCTTCAAACCTTTGGAATCATTTTTTTTCAAAGACCACTTTAAATTATCTATAGAACAATATAAAATGAAAGCAAAACTCAAATACAAAAAATACATAGAATCATTCCAATTTTATTAAACAATTAAAATGTTAAAAGTATCACTGAATGATATGACTACATGTAATTATAATTTTTATTGTTGCAGCTTTCATCTAAATTTTCTAGAATGAATATATTTCTTTAATCAGTGAAAACATAACAAAAATTTATATATACATAAATATATAAGTATATATATTTATACATATACATATATATAACTACATATGTGTGTATATATATATATATATTTAACTTATTCAAGCTGGATTGCTGTTGTCAGTCATCCTCACCCTAGACTCAAGAGGAGGGAGGGGTGAAAAATACATTTTTCAAAACAACAATGCAAACTATCATGTGTGCAAGGTATAAGAAAAATCAGTCTGTGCTAATTACTAATCATATAACTTTGAAGTTAAATTCTCTGGATCTCAGCTTCTTTGCCTAGGAAATGAGAAAGTTAAGCTAAAGAGTCTTTACAATTCTGAAAAACACTAAATTTTTAAAGATATTTTTTCTTTTTAGTACAAATGAAATCAGGTAGGGGGCATAAAAGAAATAAATTTTTCTTGTCTTAGATTTTTATGGGCATTTAAGGTGGATTTTTTATTAGCGTGGCTATTGGTAATATGATAATATGCTCAGGTGCATTCAACATCTCAGCACTGCTTGATGCTTTCACAAAAATTTTTCTCATTTCATCTTCACTAAAACCTTTAGGGGTAAGCATTATTATCCCTATTTTTGCTGATGCAGATCAAAGAATTCAGGAACTCATCAAAGGTCTTTCATGATATGTGTGGCCAGATTCAAACCTGAAGGCTCCTTTATGAATTTGTAGAATATTGTTAGTTCAGATACGGAATTATTTGTTTGCTTGTTTGTTTGTTTTGTCATTTCAACTACCCACTGTACACTGTACTGGTTATTTAAAAAAAAAAAACATAGTTTCTGTCTTCAAATATTTTGTATTCTGAAAGATAAGTTTCTTTTAAAGAAACAATTGTGAAATTAAAATTAAGAACAACATGTAATAGGGACACACGGAGGCTTTCGGCAATGTCCCTGTATCCTTTAGTGAGAAGCAAACAAAAGGACATTATTATAAAATTGCAAATGGGGGCAGAAGCAGTCACTTGTCATTAGTGTCAGGGTCCTTTTAATGAAAATTAACCCCAGAAATGCTTGACTAAGCAGTGGAAACCTGGGCATCATTTGGACCTTGACAGAACCAGGGCAGTTAAATCTTTCTTACCTGCATATGAGCTTAAGAGAATAAATCAGTCCAAAGCCACTGGTCATGGTAATTGCTCTAATTATTATTGCAGGAAACACTAGAAAATACCTATGAGGTATCAAAAGATAGCCATAGCCCAGAATAATCTTGTAACCGAAGAATTCCCAGAGGAATGTTCAGACAGTGCTCGCAAAGCCTGCCTCTGCCCAGCTGGATAACAAAGCATAAAAATATGTAGTTTGCCAGAGAGGATGGATTCCATAGCATAGGGTGTGGTCTCCTGCTGGGGATGACCCTGCTCAGCAGAAATACAGCACAGACAGGAAGAAATTAGGCAGGGCATCTCAGAGAGTCATTATTGCTAACTTAGAGACATTTTGGCTCCCGAAGATTTCTACTCCTGGTGTGTGTGTATGTGCACGTGCACATATGCGCAAGTGGCCTTCAGGTGAAAGAACATTGTGGTGATTTGTTCATCCGTAACCCAGCCTTATTTCTTGAAATGTGACTATCCACATAGCATTATGGGCTATGCAAAGAAGATTATGTCTAAATAAGAGTTCCTAGGATTTTTTGAGAGGCTATCAACTTCTAAAATCTCCCACTGTCTTGAGATGAAAGGTGACCCAAGGTGGTAAGCTTGATCTCAGATGGTAAGAGGAAACCCGGTGTTTTGTGCATTGTCAGCACTGATCTATCATCTGTGCATCGTCTGAGGCGTGGTGAAGGGTACATGGTTTATCCTGATCAAACATTTCTTCTCCAGCAGACTATCTTCTTCTAGGTAGTTAAGGACGTAACTACCTTGGAGTGCTCTAGTTTCTGAGGAGTGATGATATGGGGATAAAGTATGGTAGATGAAGAACCCTGGGCCAGAAATTAGGAAAATGGCTGCAAGCTCTGCCCCTGTGCCTCATGAGAAAACTAATCTACAGGTGCCATTAATTCTCCATTATCAAAAGCAGAATTGTATGTTTATTTACACAAGTAACCAGAACAAGTGAAATAATGTGTCCAAGCACTTAAATTTCATTCTAAGTAAAATGTAACAAAATTTAAGGAGCCTTTGCTGTGTGCAAGGTATAGGTTCTATGGGAGATAAAAACAAGGCATGATTCTTATCTTTAGGGAGTTTGGAATCTAGTGAGGTGACAGACCAATGCACCTATTACAACCAACTGAGATGTAACCGACATTGTGATAATTACTGTGAGAAAGTTTATTCAGTCATTCAATAAGTATTGGCAGGCACTGTGAAAACTCTAAAAGCAAATTACTTCTCTCTGAGTTGGGGGAGGCATCATGAAGCTTCATGGAAATGAGCATTTGGGGTGGGTTTTGAAGAAGAGGTAAAAATTTGCTAGGCTGGGATGAATTGAGACAGGTATGTTGAAAGTAATGGAGGCGAAAAAGGCCTGCGGACACACTGGGTGTGCTTAGGCAGCAGTGAGCCATCTGGCTGGGCAAGAGCCAAAAACGTGGAATTAGAAGAGAAGGAATTAGTAAGGGTCACATCGGAAAAGATCACTTTCAGCCAGATTCAAGGTTGCTTAGTTGAGAACTTGGACTTCATCACGTAGATATCAATGGCTTGGGGCAGAGGAGTGATGTGATTACATCTATGCTGTAGGACAGGTCTGTCGGTGGAGTAAAGAGAAGAGAATGGAGGAAACTCGGTAAGGGATCTATAAGAGCCCAGACAAGACAGAGTCAAGCTCTTTCAGAAGGGGATGGAAAAAGAAATGAACACACAAGATATGAAGGATGTAGAATCCACAGAAGGTGGCAACTCTTTGGTTATGAAGCCAAGTGGAAGAGAGAGTTGAAGATGATCCTTTCCACGTGTTGCCATCAGCAGCCCCGCCCTGGGCAAAATATTGGCTTTATTTTCGCAGCTTCGGAGAGTTCAGCACAGTACCCCCTCTTCTGCTGTCAGGCCCATGAGCTCTTATTTCCTTTCCACAGTCAAAGTCTGTCATCTGGAAGGGTGTGAAATTCATCCTGTCTTGTTAAGAGCTTGCAATGTAACCCTTCCCAAGGATTTGCCCTTCAACGGATTTCTAAGCTTTAAGGTAGAGATAGAAACTTTTTAAAAGGAAATTTTGAATACTAGCTAAAAATTTTCCAATGTGTTTTTCTTCGTATATTGTATGCCTTTCACAATAAGCTTTGAAGCTTTAGGAGGTAATTCCTGTAACCCCATCCTCTGATAGTTTTCCTATTGCCTCTATCCACCTGGCAGCCCTCCCTCGGCATGTCTTTTGTAGGCCCACTCTTTCCTTTTCTGTCCAGTGTACTCACCAGGTCCTGCTTCTTGGCTCCCACTTATGATTTGGGCAATTGACCTACAAATGAGGAATTATTTTTTTCTCAAATTTCAAATATTTCAAACTTTGCTTTGGTCCAGCCTTGTTTAATGGCAGGAGTGATATTCAAAATACTGAATAAGTCCTTAAAGCACAATCACTCACCAGTCATAAGAAGCACCAATAACGGGGCGCCTGGGTGGCTCAGTTGGTTAAGCAGCTGCCTTCGGCTCAGGTCATGATCCCAGCGTCCTGGGATCAAGTCCCACATCGGGCTCCTTGCTTGGCAGGGAGCCTGCTTCTCCCTCTGCCTCTACCTGCCATTCTGTCTGCCTGTGCTCGCTCTCTCTCCCTCTCTCTCTCTCTCTGATGAATAAATAAAATCTTTAAAAAAAAATTTTTTTTTTAAATAAAAAATAAAAAAAAAAGAAGCACCAATAGCAAACAACTATTAGGGTCATATGGGAACATCCAGCTGAGTTTCAGCTTGGAATTGGGCATCTTCTGGGTTATTACACCCTTACAAATAAGGATGGGCCAACAGACCTGTAGTTAAGACTTCCACCCAGTCTTCTGAAAATTGGATTATGACAAAATGAGAAACAAACTATCATCTATTTCACTACCACTGAATTTCCAAAGGCTACTGTTGCCAGTCTGCAACTGATCCCTGACTATTTCCTAGGCAAGGTAGGAAGGAATTGTGAAAACTCTGTGATGTCATATACCTCCTCAACCTGAATGTTTCTCCTTTGTGCCTGGAGTTTTCCCACGTGCCTCTGAGATGCTCTGGAGGAAAGGGAGGCAAAGCTGCTCCCCACTCCTTGCCTTGCTGCATCCCACTCCCATTCATAGTGTAGGAAGCCAGACCTTTGCCCCACTGAGGCTGAGTGTCATTGCAGGCTGGCCCGTGTCTCATTATCCACTCAAGATTATTCACTCCCTCTTCTATCTGAAAGATCCAAATAATTTTAAATACCACCCCTCGGGCTGCAGCTGTCCCCAGAAATGAAGTTCTGATTAAATTCCTACTGCTCCTTTAAGAGCCAACTTAAATGTCACCTCTAAATAATAACAGCTGACATTTACTCAGTGCTTACTCTGAACCAGGCACTTTGCTAAGGGCTTCTAATGGATTTTCTCCTTTCATCCTCAAAACAGACCTCTGAGGTAAGTACTAGTATTATTCCCATACTACAGATATGGAAACTGAGAGGTTACTTACCCAAAGTCTTACTAACTAGTAAGCAGGAGAGCCAGTTATCCAATGTCTGGGTCTTCACTGTTCATATATAGCAGGCATTCAGTGGATGACCCGAAAGATGGGCACAGTCTCTGCCTCCCTTTTGCAGAATGTTCTGATCATGTCCTTTACAGCAGCCTGCACATTTTCAGGGATTTACCCAGTGCTATCTTCCTAAACTCAACAAGGCCATCATTGTGCACACCACCCCCCCAGACATGGTACTGTGCCTGGCATATTGTGGGTATGCAATAAATATTTGCAGAAGGAAAATACCAAAGGACAAAGGAAGAGAAGGGGATTGAACAATACAGTGACCCAATATATACTTTTGAATGAATAGAAGCTGTGTCACTGAGATTTAAAACACCAGGGTTGCAATCCCAACTCTGCCATTTACTGGCCCAGCAGCTCCCATGCATATCCCTTTCCTTTGAGCCTCACTGTTGGTTGTGTTGTTGAGTAAGAGATACACAGAAGGGATTGACATATTTCACATCATATAGAGGAACAGGTAGTCATCACGGATACATAACATATTGCAGGGGACCAATAACTGCTTTTGAGTGATTAGGCCAAATGGCTGTATGTCTAAACATTAAAATATGATACATGCAAGTATCATCAGAAACATCTATTTTATGTCTCGATGCTGTCTTTACGGAGATGTGCATCTGTTTATATTTCAAATGCAAATGCATTTTGCTATTCCCGGTCAGAATAGTTCAAATGTCTCTTCTTTTGTTGCCCCCACCCTTCCTGCCTCCCCAGCGGATGTATTCCTTCCCCACACTCTCCCTCCAACACCCTTCATCTGCCTGTCACTTTTCAAAGACAAGCTCCTCAAGAATGAAATCTCTGCTTTCTTTGTTTTCCTGGTTTCCATTTTGTATCCTAAAATATTCACTTGAAGTTCCGCTTGACAGACGTCCCTAATCTAATCTCCACGTCTGCTTTCTAATTTTCACAGTCAGGATAAAACAAATAGGTTGGAGTTAATTGCCGGAGCAGCGGGCCGGAGCTCTGAGCTGTGATTTATGAGCTGAGTGCAGGCGCTCTGCAACACATTTTTCTTAATTTATTTTTAATGAGTCTCTCAATTAATTTTCTTGGAAACATCTTAATGATGTTGGAGGCGGGTGTTAATGAGGTCTGCACCATCTCCTAATTTTGCATATTTTAAAGTGCCTAATGTCATCTTGCACCCTTTCTTTCCATTTTAAAAAGAGTTGAGAGACGAGGGAGATTATTGTTGAATGGAGAATTTTCACTCTTCATGCTTCAGTCTTTGCGTAACCTTTCAGACTTTATGGGCTTATGGTGTGTCTCAGAGCAATCGCGTGCTTCTTGCCACCCTCCCCCACCTGCTCTAGGCTCTTAGAGTCTCAGAAGCTGCTGCTGGAAGGGGAGGAAAGATACAATTCCCAGAAACTTCGAGTTCTGGGGAGCAGTTAGTAGCCCTGAGTGAAGATGCCTAGAAAGTACTTTTACTAGGTGGCCTGACCTTCCCTAAAGCAGTCAGTGAAGAGTAGAAAAAACAACTCAAGGGGTGCCTTAGCATCTGGCCATTTGTTCAGAGACCCTACTCCCCTCAGTGTCTCTGCAGAGTTCAGGACAAAGGGCTGGAGCACGGTTGGCCTCTGAGCCCTCTCTGAGCCCTTTCAATTCCAAAGACAGCCTCCACTAAGTCATCATTAGTCTTCATTCTGTATTTGATAGTGAGTTTATTTTCCTGATTAAATAGTCATTAAATGCTTATGATAGAAAATTTGGGAAATGCAAAAGAATGGATCAAATGAGGGAAAAACAGTTTCTAGAAAACAGCTGCTATTAAAACTGTGGTGTTTCCTTCTAGACATTGTTCACTTTCTACTCATGGCTCTTGGTTTTATTTTTACAATTGTGATATGCCAAAGATCATTTTTTCTCATTTAATATTATAAGTAGCAGACTTCTTCCAAGCACTTTTAAAGGCTGTTTAATATTCCATCTAACATATCTGTCATCATTTACTGTACCATTCCACTGTAAGCATGTAACCTAATTCTCAAACTATTAACACAAATACTATTGTGATGAACCTCTTCACACAGAAAGCTTTTTTAAATTAGGGAAAATTAATTAATTAATTAATTTAAAAATTTGAGACTGTTTCCTTTGGAAGAGCCTGAGGAATTACAGATTTAAAGAGTATAATCCTTTGTAAGGCTCTTGATATAGTTACTTTCCAAAGAGTTATACCAGTTTACTTCGAACAGCAATACATGAGTATGTCTATTTATTCAAACTTACATTAGCATGAAGCAGTACAATTATAAAAAAAATCTTAAGTAATCTGGCCTATTTGATTGCGTTTCTCTTAATTTTTCTACTAAGTCCCATCTTTGGGTAAGGTTCCAGTGAAACCAAAGGCTGATTTTGCTAGGGAAACCTCCTGAACCATGAACTTGATGTGGCCAAGACCCAGATTCCTCTCTTGGCATGTAGTAGAGACTCAACAAATATGTATTAAATTGACTTAAACACAAAAAGGAAAGCTGAGGATATATCTCTGAGTGTCCTATTTCCATCTGAATCTGCCCAATGACCCCCTCCGTCTCAGTGTCCCCAAAACTGAGTGTATGTCTCCACACCTCACCTTTCCCATCTTACGTGAAGTTGACCCCATTGAACAGCTCCCAGAGGCTCCATATACGTGGGAGTCATCTGCAAAGCAGCCCTGTCCTCACAGCTCCCAACACAGGTACTTTACGTCAGTCAGCAAGTCCTGTGGGTATATTTCCCCCCATCTTCATGGCTACCTCTTCTGTTCCATTCCTACAGTCCCATTTCAGACCCCTGTCTCTCACCTAGACTAGTGCAAAAGCCTCCCAGTTCTCTTCTGCCTACAGTATTTGCCACTGCCCTTTAGCTCTTTAAATTGCCAGGGTGCTGTCTTTCTAACACAAGCAAAAACCCTATAGTGATTCCCTTCTTGTATGTAAAACTTGGACCAAAACCCTCAGTATGTCATTCATACAATTTGACCTCTGATACATTACTCTTTTCTCAAATATGCGATGTACTCTGTTCAAGCCATTTGCTAAGCTCAGGATGCCCTTTTTCCAGCTCCCATAGAGCAATTCCATGCCACCTACTCCATGAAGCTTATTTACCACTATGGTTCTGCTTGATGCATATCTCACACATGGTAGATGCTTAGTGAGCATCTGGTGTAGGGACAAGACAACTATAGAAATGTGTTTCTTTCAAAGCCTTTACCGACTGCACTTTCTAGATTGTTTTACACTCCAAGTTAGATGTTTATATTTGAAATTTTAAAGAAGCCTTTAAACCTGGGGGTTAGATATTTATATTAAAATTTTTTAAGAACATTTCAGCATGGGAGAAAATAGTTTTTCAAGGCACTTCTGTTTTCTGGTAGACTCTTTTGATTTATTACTGGACATTTCTTAATTTCTGTTAAAGTGTCTTTTGAGTGTGTTTCCCACTGATTCCTTGTGCTTAGTTTAAGTGTTATCAGAATATTCCCTCAGAAAAGACCACAGATTCTAGCTTTAGGGGATAATTGGTTCAGATAAGATACTGTACCCAGATGCAGACCTTAAAATCTAGTGGCCTTAACAGTTAAAACAGGATCTTTCAAGCATTATGTTAAAGCTGAGGGATTTTTTTTAAAAGCTTTCTGACAAATAGCAATAATTTACCTATAACCGTGAGACTTTGGTCTTTGACCCCAAATATTTATCAAATAAATTAATAAACTATAAGTGAAGCTCTGACATCAGAAGCATTGCTTTTGAGATACTTTTAAAGCCTCAGATTTATACAGGGAGAGAACAGAGCTCACCAGTGGATGAAAGCCACGATGAGCAGGCAATATCAATAGCTTTAGATATGATGTTGAAGATGGCTTGACATTGAATATGTTATCATAACATTGTTATTATTTCTAATATTGGCCTCTATATTTGAGTTAATAATATAATTATATAAATCCTTCATTTTATTTTGTTTTTTAAGATTTTATTTATTTAATTGACAGAGAGAGAGATCACAAGTAGGCAGAGAGGCAGGCAGAGAGAGAGAGAGGGGGAAGCAAGCTCCCTGCCGAGCAGAGAGCCCGACGCGGGGCTTGATCCCAGAACCTCGGGATCATGACCTGAGCAGAAGGCAGAGGCCTAATCCACTGAACCACCCAGGCACCCCCTTCATTTTATTTTTAATGTTTAAGATTTTCTAGCAATGTATATTAGTCATGATAGGTTTTGTTATAACAAACAACCTCCAATTTCAGACACATGATGCAACAAACATTTTTATTTTGCTCACATAATGTTTATGGTAGTAGACATTTTTAGTAGGATAGTACTTCCAGGTTATCACCTTAGTGACTTGGAGATCCAGGTTCTGCTGTCCCCTCGGACATTCCTGGAGTCCTTCTCCGGGTCCTCTGCACTGAGCTGACCGGTGAGTAAGGAGAGGGTGTATGAAGGGTTAGGTTGCACATTTCAGAAGTCAGGTACATTAGTGGCCTAACTCATCCCTGTGGTGTGCCAGAGCCAGCCCATGACAGCTCTCGAAAGAGCCCCCTATTAAATTTTCAGTCATTTTGCGAGCTGGTTGTTAAACACAGACATTATTTAAAATGAAATTATATAAACAAAATTTAAAAACAAATTAAATAAAAATTAAAGGTAATAATTATTCAAACTTCCTATTTTTCTACATTTTACTATTATTTATGCTTGAGATTATTTACGTCTCTGGTATCTAAAAATGGGAAATGCTGTGGAATTACCCAGAATGGTTCATCCCTTCCTGACTCCATGTTCAATGCCATCATGTTGGGTGTTTGAAATAGACAATGGTAGGGATACTTACACCACAAAAATTGGCAAACCCTAGAAATTAGGGTTTGGTTACTATTCTGTTGATTATCTAGAGACTTTTAGAAGTCATAGAGAAAAAATTAAAATCCAGATTAATTAAAATCATTTTGTATCTCTAGTCATTACATTATGAACAACACAAAATATTGAAGAAATATTCTTCTAGTATTTGATAAGTGTTAACTGATTCATCAAAGAAGTTGCCCACATTACTGATGAACAAGTAAATTCTGACGTATGTCTTCATTATTTCACTTACTCAATAATGGGAAAGAAGATAACCAATATTCATGTTGGAACTACATTCATCAATTGTAACCATAGGTTGGCTACAATAAAAGAGTTCAGTAGAAGTCAACGAAAGCATTCAAGAGAATCAATTGGCTGTATGGAAATTACAGTAGAGTAGTATATAATTTTTAAATGTAATTGTTATATTATTAATAGTAAGCAATGTGCTATACATTCTTTATATCAACAATTTATAATAAACTCAAGTACCTACGCACGTCCTGTATTATGGAGAGCCCATTGTTAAACATTTAACACTGCCTCTGCCTAAACTCTATTGACCAGAACTCAACGGCATAGTTTCACCTAGATGCAGGGATTGCAGAGTAACTAGCATAGCTACATGTCCAGGAAGAAGAGAACTGGATATTCAGGAGCCCTAGCAGTCTCTTTCACAGTCTATTCTTCTGGTCACAAAGTATCAATTCCTTTCTTCTTCTAGCATGGAGAACACACTCACCCAAGAGGGACAACCCAAAGTCCCATCCAATAACTACATTCGAGCTCAAAGTCCAGCATCTCTCAATGATGCAAATTCCTCTATCAGGTCAGATGTAACTCTTCTTGGCCTGGCAACCAATGAACTAAAAGCAGTTATCTTCTCTCTCAACCTCCCAACCCCACCCGACATACTGTAGTGAAGCAGGGCAAGAATTATAATGAAAAATTCCTGTCAGAAAATGAACACAAAGAGGGTGTGCTACAATCACTCGTTGTTAACAAATACTAGAAACTTATGGGGCTGGCATTGTGAAAGCCTCTTATCCTGACAAGGACCCAGTTCTGCTTTATGGGAGGAAATCTCTTGGACTGTAGGGTTCTGCTTTCTGCTTATGCTGGGGAAACTAAAGATGTTTTGGGTCTCGAGCTTCTTTAATCTAGACTCCTGTTTTATTTAACAGTAAAATTCTTTCAAAAACTAGTATAGGCTTCTGATCTCTTTTGCTTCCCAGTCACTTGAATGAGACAATAATCACAACCAACATTATTTCCTAGAGATGATTTTCAAAACTGCCTCATTTATTTTTGCTTCTTTGTCCTCATGCCAGTCTCTCTCAATTTAATGGCAACTGGCTTGAAGCCATCTGGAACCACCTATGGGAAGATCAGACCTTCATTCTGGTCTTTGCCACAAGCTGTGTTGCACTGAGAGTTGTCACCAGGCCTTTGTCATACATCCTCTACTGTTTGGGATAGAGGAGCAGTGAGCTTTTTCAACTCTTTGACTTTGCAAATGCCTGGGCTCTTTTTAATCCCATTTATTTTTGCTTTACAGACCTGCTAATTCTCTCTTGGGTTCATCTCCTTCTTATAACAATAGCTTAGCAAAGGCAACCAATAAAAGTCAAAACCATTACAAATAGTCTGTTTTCTAGACTCTTCTTCTAGAGTTTCCAGCTTTGGAGAACTTATGACTACTAGGTTGCCACAAGTGACAGTTTTATCATGTTTTGCCGCCATATACCATGGGTTTCATCTTTCTGGTCATTTGTAACAGCATCCTTGTCACTCACTGCCTGACCACTAAGCCAGTGCCACATGCTTTAGTTTTTTATCAGGGCAGCAGCTCACTTCAAGGTACCAACTTCTATATTAGTCAAAAAAGGACAGGCTAAACTATGGTACAATATCTTAGCCCCTTAACACAATAAAATTTGTTCTGCCTAACGGTAAGTTCATGCAGGTTTTTGTAATAGGGCAGCTCTCTTGCAGGTACTAATTCTGGGATACCAATTCTTCAATCTGGTGGCTCGATGTCCCCTGAGATTCCCTGGGAATCCTCAGCACCGTATACTCTGTACTCTGCTCACCAAGAAGGAAAGAAAGAGTGTGGAGGACACTGTGGATGATTTTAGGGATCAGGCTTTCAAGAGAGAGATATATATTAATCACTTCCACACCTCCTCCAAGCCACTCAATCACATGCTTCTACCTAGATACAAACCGATACTATAAACAATATCATCTATATTATTATTATCTTTATCCTTCTTCTGACCAAAACAAAGATCTTAAGATGACTTAAATACCTTCCTACCTTCTTCCACCCTTCTTCCCTGTTAGGGGGTTTTGTTGGTCTGTGGTTGGTTGGTTGGTTGGGTTTTGTTTGTTTATATAGTTAGTATTTATTTAGTTAACCAGCATGTTTCACTATTTTTTGCTCACTGTTGCTTTCTGCATCCTCTTCTCTTCTGGTTTAATCTATCTTCTTGAAACAATTTTCTTTCTTTGTTCGTCCAGCAGGGTCTAAGGCAAATAAATTCTTACTCTTTATATGTCTGGAAATGTCTTTATATCACCTTGCTTTTTGAATGATAATAAGTCAGGTAGAACATTCAAAGTTGTCAATTATTTTTCCCTAAAAATATGATGGTGGTCCTATAATCTTCATTTTTTTTTTTTTTTGCTGTTTCTTCTGATAGTTACCTCCATATTTATAAAGAGTGTGTTTAATGACACTTTGTACTTGCAATGTTAGAAATTAACCAGGGGCGCCTGGGTGACTCAGTCAGTTAAGCGTTCAAATCCTGGTTTCAGCTCAGGTCATGATCTCAGGGTCATGGGATCAAGCCCGATGTCGGGCTCTGTGCTGGGTGTGCAGACTGCTTATGATTCTCTCTCTCCCTCTCCTTGTGCCTCTCCTCCCTTCTCTAAAAAAAAGAAAGAAAGAAAAAGAAAAAGAAAAGGAAATTAACCAGATACTTCATATTATGATAAGAATTTACTTCCCTTATTCTACCTTATATCACTCCTATTTTTAATTATGTATTTAATATTTACAACAGTGTGCTTATGTTAATACTGTTCACTGTTAAGCCATAGTAAACTATGATCACATTTAAATTGAACTATGATTCAAGTTCTAGTACTGGGGTGTCTGGGTGGCTCAGTCAGTCTCAGGGGCCTGGGATCAAGCCCTACTTTGGGCTCCCAGCTCAGCAGGGAGCCTGCTTCTCCCTCTCCTCCTTGTGCCTGCTATCTCTGTCTGTCTGTCTCTCTCTCTCTCTCTCTCAAATAAATAAATAAATAAAAGCTTTTTTTTAAAGATTTTATTTATTTATTTGATAGACATGGATTACAAGTAGTCAGAGAGGCAGGCAGGGAGAGAGGAGGAAGCAGGCTCCCTGCTGAGCAGAGAGCCCACTGCAGGGCTTGATCCCAGGCCCCTGAGACCAGGACCTGAGCGGAAGGCAGAGGCTTTAACCCACTGAGCCACCCAGGCGCCCCAGATAAATAAAATCTTTAAAAAAAAAAAAAAAAAAGTTCCCGTGCAACTTTGGGATTTTCTGATAATTTCTGTTTTGTTCTTTATTTATATGCAAAGTTGGCCACCTACTTATCATTGACCTTTCCCCTCAAATGCTTTATATTAGGTTTGCACTCAATTCCCTTGCATTAGTATCTATGGCTGTGTGGCAAATTGCCCCAAAACTTTGTGACTTAACACAAGCAATTTATTATCTCAAATTTCTGTGGGAAAGGAATCAGACTTGATTCCTTTGGCTCAGGATTACTCACAAGGTTGCAACTAAGGTGTCAGCCAGGACTGATGACTATTTCAAGGTTCAACCAGGAGATGATCTGTTTCCAAACTCATTCAAGTGGTTGTTAGCAGGATTCAGTTCCTCATGGGTTTTGGCAAAGACCATTCCCCAGTGTCTTGCCATTCTCCATTGTGCAACTCACAACACGGCACCTTGCTTTCATCAGAGCAAGAGATGGAAAATAAGATGGAAACCAGTATCTTTTTATACCCTCATCATGAAAGTAACATTCCCTCACTTTTATTATAATCTATTTATTAGATGCACATCACTAGGTCTAGCCCATCCTAAGAGGGGAGAGTTTTACAAGGGCATGACTATCAGAAATCTGAGATCATTAAAAATCATTTTGGAAGCTATCCATCATACCCTTTTATTTTTTTTCATGGAGTTCTCTTTCTCCTTCTTCCTCTAATCTAGACCAGCCAATCTCTAGTCTTGCTCTCAGCCAACATCCTGAGAGTTCCCTTTACCATTTTTCTGTAATGGAGTCTTTGTTTCCTAGATCCCACCATCTCCTTTCTTGGTTGACTTTTTCTTATTTTAGGAGAGCATATCTACAACTACAGATCCCTAACAAAAGGCACTGAGAAGGTAAATTTTCTAAGTTTGTTCGTATGTGAAATGTATTTGTTTTAATTATATCTACTATTTAGTCAGATATAGAATTCAAATTTAAAAATCAGGATTTATAAGACCTTACTTATTTTTCTCCTAGCATCAGTATTGCTGTTAAGCAATATTATCTCTCATTTCTCTGTAAGTGACCAGTTCTTTTATCTTCTCTGAAAATTTTCCAGATCTTCTCTTTATCCCCAGTGTTCTGAAATTTTATAGTGATATTCTCTAGTAAAGCCCTAGTCTTCATTTATTGTTCTGAATACTCTGTACACCTTTTCAACCTGAGACTCATGTAAATTTGGAGAATTTTCCTTGTATAATTTCTCTGATGAGTTCCTATTTCCATATTCTCTCTTCTTTTTCTAGAATTCCTATTCTATTCTAGTTCTCCTTCTAGATCAGGGGTCAGCAAATGTTTTTTGTAGATGTCAGGTAGTAACATTAGGCTTTGGATGCCATATATGGCGTCTATCACATATTCTTCTTTTTCTTATATATATAATCCTTTACAAATTTAAAAAGCATTCTTATATTAAGGGACCTACAACAACAGGCTATCACTATGTTTGGTCCATGGGCCATTAATTGCCAACCTCTTCTAGATAGACATAGCCTATGTTTCTTATCTGTTCTCTCATATTTTCTATTACTTCTTCCTATAATTTCTGGGTGATCTTCTTGTTGTTACATTCCAACTCTCTACCACATTTTTTAATTTCAGAAATTCTATTTTTAAACTCAAAGAACTCTTTCTTATTGTGCAATGCTCCCTTTTATAATAACATCTTTGCTATGGATATAAATTAGAGGTTGGTTCTTTCTTTTTAATTTTTTTTCTGTTCCCTACATTATCTCTATTTCCTTCATGTTCATGTTTCTGTTTGTCTATTTTTGTCTCTTTCTTTCCATTTAGGGGTTTTCTTAAAAAAAAAAAAAAAAGTCCTTGCCTGTTCTATTGAAATGTGAGATTCTAAACAGAGGGAGGACTCTATTTAGGAATGGGAACAAGGCAACCAAGGGATTTTACTTTTGGGTTACCAGATACAGAATGCTAGTGTGGGAAAGTCTAGTCCCTAGGACCATTTAGTTTATACAGAGAAAAGATTTCTGATCTCTTGCTTAAAGGAGAGATGTGTTGCTGCTGGTGAGACTAGGGGGTGGGAGGAAGGTTAACTCTTCTAGTCCTTGATTTTATTCAATACCTGTGCTAAATCCCTTTATCCAAATCACCCTTGAAATTAAGTTTAGACTATGGCTTCTTTTATTCAATAAATGAGTCATCTCATTTAGTCATCTGCCTCCTATCTTCCAAAAGTCATTTAACTTTCTTATCTGTTGGGTCACATCTTTCATTGTCTTTCTATAGTGGATTTATATCTTTTTAAAAATCCCTCTATGATCATTTTAATAAGGTCTTAGATGTAAGCAAAGATAAACACACATAGTTAATCCACCTTATTTAATCAGGAGTTCAATATATCTTATTTTAGGATTTTAAGACTACCTTGGTTGAGTGAAATGTCATTTCCTGAGATCTGGAAGCCTGAGAATTCTTTAGAATAAGAGATCTGAGTATTGATATCCACTAGGTGAGAGTGGTTCCTCATTGTCGTGCAAAACATCTACCGTATTGTGCGACACAATACAGAACATTTTTCACTTACCACTTAGACTGTCATGAGTAGAAAATACTGATTATGACCTAACTATTCTACTTTATTCTTGAATTTTCTGTAGTCCACTTCTGTCACATAGGTTGATTTCACATGTACTTTAGATCCCACCTTTAATATTAGAGCAAGTGAGTATTTTTTCATTGAGTTTGTTTTGCAGGGAGATTTATGTTCAATATTACCACCACTTTCATAAAGCACATCTTTAGAAGATTGGATGGAATATTTAGATATTTCATGGTACCCTCATTCAAAAACATTAGTGAGAATCAAAATATTGAACCCTTCAGCCTTTAAGAGAAAGGAAATTCTGACACATGCTATAACATGATTGAAACTTGAGGACATATGCTATGTGAAATAAGCCAGTCACAAAAAAGAAAAATATGTGTGGTTCCACTTCTATGAGTATTTACCGTAGCCAAAATAATAGAAACAGAAAGTAGGATAGGTCAGGGCTAGAGGTAGAAGGAACAGGTAATTATTGTTTAATGGGTATAGAGGTTCATTTTCACAAGATTAAAAGACTTTTGGAGATGGATGGCGGCATAGGTAGCATAAAATAATGAATTTATTTAATACACTGACTTGTACACTTAAAAATAATTAAGATGGCAAATTTTATGTTCTACGTATTTTACCACAAAAATAACTGAAAAAATAACACTGAGTTTTATATCATATCATTATTAAATTCATTCAATAAATACTAATTGAGTACCTCCTATGTACTAGGCACTGTTACATGTATTGAAGAGTCAACAATTAACAAACTAGACATAATCTCTTCCCTCCTAGAGCCAATACTCTAGTTGGGAAAGGTAGATAATAAATTACTAAGTATATAACATAAAGTAGGGTAAAGGAAGATGAATGACAAGCATGCGATTTCTTAGTATGATCAGGGAAGCCCTCTCTGATTAAGCAGCACTCTAGCAGAGAGAACTGATTGGTTTTCATATCTTATCCCGTTTCCAAAGAAAATTTATAATTGTGAGTTAACCAAATACCCACCCATCCCCCCACACACACACACATATACACAAAAAAAGAGCTACATTTGGTAAAAGCTCTTAAATTTCAGTTACTCATTGTTCTTATGGTTGGTATTGTCACTACTTTGAGTATTCATCTATGCATTCTCTTCTGCTTTTAGCCCACATTATTTCATTATTTCTATTCACATTAACAAGTATTTCCTGACATAAACTGAACTTTTCATCCAAAGAAATTCATCTGCTTAAGTTGATTATCATTCACCTATAAGGATTAGGCATTGTTTTCATTTTCTAATTGAGGAAACTGAGACACAGAGACCTGAAAGCACATGAGATTTTTCTGGCGAAACCACATGCAAACTTCAGCCACCTAGCTCAAATTCTTCTCTATTCCATAGAACCTAAGTCACCACATTGCTGTGGGGACTGATTAAGACAACTTCTCTGAAAGCACTTAACATATCCTTAAGCACATTGTAGAAGTTTTTTCTCATCAGCTCCTTTTACTAATAACGGACCCCTGGGATGATAAAACCACCCCTTGCCTCCCTTCCTATTTTTTAGAATGATTTACCTAGCAAAGGATCCTTGGCAGACATTTCTCTTTCTTCTTTGATTTCTAGACCCCCAGCACATGGTACTAGGTATCTCAGGATTTGGGGAACTGAAAGCAGTTGGCTACTGAATCATTTTTATTGAGAACGGCCATGAGGCCAACCTAATATATCCTTTTTCCTGTGAACTCCTGGATAACATTGCTCTTGCTCTAGTCAGAAACACTTCACCTTTTCAACACTCTGTTTTTTTCTGTGTCACCATTGGGAGACTCAGTAGCCATGGAAGTGAAATTGACCCTGGTTTTGTGATCCTTAAATCAGAATCCAAAAATGGATTATTTTTTAATCCCTAGTCAAACATGACGCTCTTTCATTTCAATTAGCAAAGCTTGAAAAAGAATATTAAGCCAGGAGTAATTAAAGCAGAAAGGATTCCTTGCTTACCTCCAGTCCTCCTCCTAATTGAGGATCTGCAGTGTCCCCCAGCAGGGCTGTGAAGTTTGGGTTCTTGGGAATTCTGATGCCTGGGGCTTTGATGTAGCTCTCTTTTTAAACAAGTGACAGTTCCGGAAGCATAAGCTTCCAGGAAGGATTTATTTAACTTTTTAGAGTCTAAAAATTAGCTGCACAAATCACAAACACCCAACTTGTTCACTTCAAACCCTTGCTTTTTTCTCTCTGTAAGTGGCTTTCAAAGCTCCTCCTCCCCTCCTACTGGGGAAGGCCACCCCCCTTCTCCTCTATGAAACAAGTATTTGTTCTGGTTGACGTGCTAGAATCTCTACCAAGAAGAAAAGCAACCCCCTACCTGCAACTTCTTAAGTTTCATTGCATCAGTCAGGGTCCTGGCAGGAAACAGATTCCACTCCCAATAGTACAGATAGAAAGGATTTAAGGTAGGGGCTACTGAGAGAGGAAGGGACAGGATTAAGAGAACAGAAAAGAAAGGTGAGATGCCCTGGGACTGGCAATAGCAGGAAATTATTACCACCTCTGGAACAGAAGGAACAAGAGACAGACATAGTGTTACCAGAGCAGAGTGACCCAACAGAAGTGGCAGAGTGACCCAACAGAAACTGTCATCATGGTAGAGAGTCTGAAGCAGGGAAGAAATGGCCCCCTGTCTCCCAGGCTCCTGCATGTGCTTCCATGGCCCACCCAGCCAGGGCAGTTAATTGTCACTGCTTGTGTGTGGGTCTAGTTTCCCCACTTTGTGTGTAGTCTACCTGAAAGCCAGTAGTATGTCTTCTATTTGTTTTGTATCTCATGGGTCTTACCCTAATAACCTAATAGGTCTTAACCTAGTAAATGCTCTTGTTAGATTTTTTAATATAATTAAATTGTTATAGTATAAAAATATAATTTAGAAAAGATTTCACCTAGGTATTATTATCATATCATATGTGTAATATATAGGGAAATCTCTTCTTTGGGGGGATTTTGTATTTTTTTATTATTGAGATTTATTTGATATATAACATTGTGCAAATTTAATATGTAATGTATCAATTTGATTCATTTATGGATTGCACTATGATTACTGCTTTAGCATTAGTTAACACCTCCGTTGTGTCCCATATTTTTGTATGTGGTAAGAACATTTAAGATCTAGTTTCTTAGTGACTTTGAGTATGTAATAGAGTAGTTAACTATAATTTTTTTCTTCAATTATATTTTTATACTATAAAAATTAATTATACTCAAATAATCTAACAAGAGCATTATATTGAGCACTTTTATTGCACTTTACTTTATTGAACTTCACAGATAGTGCATTTTTTACAAATTGAAGATTTGTGGCAAGCATTGAGCACATCTTTCAGTGTCATTTTTTCAACAACATTTGCTCACTTCATGTCCCTCTGTCACATTGTGGTAATTCTCACAATATTTCAAACCTTTTCATTATTACTATATTATTTTTGTGTGTGGGTTTTTTTCTGTTTTGCTTTGTTTTGTTTTTAGAGAGGGAAAGATGGGGGGACAGGAAGGGACAAAGGGAGAGGGAGAGAGAGAGAATCTGAAGCAGGATCCACACCCAGCAAGGAGCCTGACTTTGGGCTCCATCTCACAGCCCTGAGATCATGACTTGAGCTAAAATCAGAAGGTGGGTGCATAACTCACTAAGCCACCAGTCACTGCTTGTGTGTACTAATAAATATAGAGTGATAACCCTGAGAATATGTGTGGGGCATCATTGTAAGTCAGTGAGTGGATCTCAGCCAGAAATAGAGCAGACCCTTTGTTGAAGAAAAGTAAAGAAACAGCACAGCCACTGAGAAATGAGTTAAGGGGCATGTTTGGCCAGGTACAATATGCACATGACTTTCTGGACACAAGCACTATTTAGAGAGGTATTTGCATGGCCTGTTTTAAAAGGGTAAGTGAGGAGGGGTGCCTGGGTGGTACAGCAAGTTAAGCTAAGCATCTGATTCTTGGTTTCGGCTCAGGTCATGATCTCAGGGTCATGAGATCAAGCCCCGTGTCTGGCTCTGCACACAGCGCAGAGTCCGATTAAGACTCTCTCTCTCTCCCTGTGCCCCTCTCCCGGTGCCCCTCTCTGTCTAAAATAAATAAATAAATCTTTAAAAAAAAAAGTTTAAGTGAGGAGAGGAGAAAAATGTCACTTCCCGGAAGAAGGTTGACCAGAACTGAGTGCCCAGGCCCAGCTGGCTCTGTGGAAGCTATTTAAGAACAGAGGTGTGTGAGAGAAAGAGACAGCACTGGTGAAACATGGAACTAGGACTCTAGCAAATGGTCTGTGACTCAAAAAGGATTTTGTTACTATTTACCTTTAAGGTTTTGCAGAGTCTGGATTCCTGGGTTGTAAGCATTGCTCTCTCACTCTGGGGCAGGGACATGTCACTGTGCCATGGCTGGCTTTGCCACCTAGTCCAGCCGACCAAAGTGTAGGACTCTTCAGTGTTTCTGACCCATCTGGCACAAAGGTTTGGAAGGTGTATTCTCTTGTATTTGAGTAAATGCTAAGGCATGTCAACACGTGCTGGCACTAGATCCCTTCTGCATTAATGACAAAAAGCCACAAGTAACATAGAACAATTAACTTTGATTATCTTTATAAGCAGTGTGCTCTTTTATCCCCAACGCATTTTGGATCATAGGCTTGATTTTTTCCTTTGCCCCAGATCCTTTTGCAGCCATCTTTCTCTGCCAATAGTTGGCATGCCTAGCAGAAATGCAAACTAACTTAAACTTACCTTTGGGCAAACACAGTTAGATTGGAAATTGTATATTCAATTCAATAACCTTTTGGGGAAAAAAAATTAAATGAACGTCCGTATGGATTAGCAAAGGAGAGTCAAGTCTAAAGGTCTCCTCTATCATTTAAAGAAATCTTGGTTGACCCTGCTGCCCCTTCAGTTTCGCATGTGATTTTTCTCCTTCTTTTGGCTGCCAACATTCTCAAGTAGGTGACTACATCTTCCTGCCTCCTCTTCCTCACCACGCTTTCCTTATTTAGTCCCCAAAAAGCTGACTTTGTGGCACTTGTGATGGTTAAATTTATGTGTCACTTTGACTGGGTCGTGGGCTGCTCGGACATTTGGTCAGACATCCCGGGCATATCTATAAGGGTGTTTCTGGATGAGGTTAAGATTTGAATTGGTAGACTGAGCCAAGCAGATCACCCTCCCCAGTGTAGGTGGGCCTCAACCAATCAACTGAAGATCTAAAGAGAACAAAAATACTAAGCAAGAGGGAACTTCTCTTGCCTGAGCTGGGACATTGGTCCTTTCCAGACTTCAGACTCAGACTGAAATGTCTGCCCTGCTCGGGTCTTAAGCAGGTTGGCTTTTGAATTGGAATGTATGCCATTAACTCTCCTGATTCTCAGGTCTTTGGACTTAAACTTACATATCAGCTCTTCTGTGTCTCCAGCTTGCCACCTGCAGGTATTGGGACTTCTTGTCTCCATAATTGTGTGAGTCAATTCCTTATAATAGATCATATGTATATAATATATACATTATATATAATAAACCATATCTATGAATATGTATTTATATATGTGTGTGTGTGTGTGTGTGTGTGTGTGTGTGTTGGTTGTTTCCCTGAAGAACCCTGACTAATACAACACCACTGAAGCTGTACTCTCAAATGTCACCAGTGACCTTCTAGTCAGTTCTATGGGCTGATATCTACCTTTCTCTTTGTTGATATTGACATTCACTGCTCTGCCCACCTCTCAGGGGCTCCTTCTTCCTCTCCCCATTTCTTGGTTCTCAGTCCTGCTCTCACAACCTTTTCCAATTCTCACCACTGCAGCTTCCATTTCTCTACTAAATCCTAACTCTGAATTTCCTCTACCTTCCAGCCCAGTATCTCTTGCCACCTATTAGCCACTGCTCTTTAATATTTCCATCTCACCTAAAATTCAGTGTGCTATCTTCTTTCTCCCAAAATCATCTCTTCCTGTGCCTGAAAACCTGTGTCTGCTTCCGCTACCCCAGGATCCAATTAATAATCGCCAAGTCTGGTTGGTTTTTCCTTTCATTTCCAGACACCCCCTTCTTTTCATTTCTTCTGTTTTAATCCTAGATGTGCTATTATTCCCTCAATAGGCTTTCGTTGGCCCCATGCCTTCAGCCTCTCTTCTCCTTCCCCACTGCCAGATTAACAGTGGCAGACATTATTTCATTATGTCTGTCCCCTCCTCAATCACCTCTAGTGACTCAAGGCAAATCCCAGACTTCTTTGCTGAGCCCCTAAGCCTCTCTGCCATCTGACCTACCATTCCAGATGGACCATCATGACAGAATCATACTCCAGGTAATTGGAGACATACTGCATAGGTCTGCCTTCCTGATATGCCTTATATTCCTTCCAACCCTGAAAATTATAGAGGTGCAAAGAACTTGTATTTCCCCACTTAAAACCCCCTTCCTACATATATTTTTTTTTTTAATTTTGATGTCACATGTGTTCTGAGTGAAAAATGATTGACATGAAGTTTATAATAAAATTTTAAGGAGCCATTTAAAGGAGCTAAGCATTTCTTAGCCAGCTTTGTGCTTGTTCCTATTATCTACAGTGACCATTGCAATAGCGAGTTAGCGAAGAGCAGTACTTTGGGAGATGGTACTTAATAGTGTGGGCTCTCAAACTCCCTAGGTTTGAATCCTAGTTCTACCACATACAGGCTGTGTGGACTTGGGCAAATCCCTTAACCTCTTGGGGCCTCAGTTTCATCATCTGCAAGATGGAAATGACAATAGTCACATCCAAAGGATTATCATAAGGCTTTACAGAAAATGGTTAGACCAGTGTAAGTGCTCATCATACACATTCTCTGAGTTTCAGTCATTATTGCATTGTTACTAATGGTGAGCTGCCAACGCAGTATTGGAATTACCCTATGGAGCTGCCCTTCCAGAATATTAATATCACAGCTACGAGTACATGGGCATCCTGGTGCTCCCCTGGCCTTGGCTCACCTCCAACAGAAGTTGTAAATAGATGTAGGTCATGGAGACCCCTTACCTGGGAGCACTTCTGGTTCTGCCTATTTGCCAGCCACTCTATAAGAACTTTTATCTTATATTAACTATTACCTATTATCTATTAACTATAATAGATCTACTATCTATTAACTATTATCATATAAGAACCTCATCTCATCTCAGCCTCTCAACTACCCATAAAATAAAACTGAGGCTCTGAGAGACTAAGGAATTTTCCTAAGGCTACATAGACAGAATTTGAGCTCAGATCTAGCTGTGTTTTTTCTCTTGTGCCTCCAGATATTTTCCATCTCTGCCATACCCTCCACTCACTCTTCACTTACTTCCTCAAAACTCCACTCCATCTTCCAATAGCGAGCAGTTATCTAGTGAGGACATTCATTCATTTTTAGTTGATTGGAACTGAGGCAACATGAAGCAGTGAAATTTCTTTTCTGACTCACTGATTGTTGTCACTAGACCTTCCGCCTTCACAAGCAGTCACCTTAGAACAGTGGGAAAGGAAGAGATTCAGGCCCTCAGAGTACCTGATGCTTCTAAAGTTCACCTGCCATGGGACATCAAGGATGATAGACAGGGCTAAGCTGTGAAGATTCCTGCCTATTTTGAGCAAAAGAGGCTCAGAGAAGATAGACCACAAGGACATCATGGGACTTAAGTGTTAAGTTACAAGTCTGAGGACAGTCTTCCTGGTTGTACAAATGTTCTCAGTGAAGTCACCACCATGGCCAAATGGTGGATATGACTTCTGCACCTACGATTTGTACTTGTGTTTCTTGCAGCTCAAATGTAAGATTAACCCAACATTAGCTAGTGGGAAAGGTTTAGAATTACTCTATACAATGTCACTAGGATATGCAATGCAGTTTGTGAAGCCCGTTTCTTTTGTGCCTTCAGTGACTCTATTGTCATTACTGAGTCAGTCAGGACAAGATCAACAAAGCTGAGGTAATAAACCCTGAAATCTACTACCTTAACACAACAAAAGCTTTCTTCTTGTTCATGCAGTCTGAACATTGGGGGTCCTCCATGCAAAGACCTCAGAGACCCTGTCCCACTTTGTGGAGACATTGCCATCTCAACAGGAGGTCCCTAGAGTGAACATGGCAGTGAATAAGAGAGCACAGAGGAGGCACATTGACTCTTAAAGACCTCAGCCTGGAAGTGACATACATGATTTCCACACATACTTCAGCGGCTAGAACTAGTTACATAGCCCTACCTAATTGCAGGGGGCAGAGGAATGTCATCTTCCTCAGTGAGGAAGAAGAAGAGGAGAACCAGATGTACAAGCATACTAGTAATCTCTGCCATCATATTTACATAAGAAACTACCAGAAACATAAAATCAGAGCTCCTCAAACTTGTGATGAGAACTCTTTTTTATTAACTATTTTTACCTATAAAATAATACATCTTCATAATAAAAATAATTCAAAATCTACAGGAAGGTATTAGGTGAAAAGGGGAATTCCCCTCCTGTCTTATTCTTTTCTTTTTTTTTTTAATTTTTTTTTTCATTTATTTATTTTCAGCATAACAGTATCATTATTTTTTCACCACACCCAGTGCTCCATGCAATCCGTGCCCTCTATAATACCCATCACCTGGTACCTCGACCTCCCACCCCCACCCCCCGCCACTTCAAACCCCTCAGATTGTTTTTCAGAGTCCATAGTCTCTCATGATTCACCTCCCCTTCCAATTTACCCCAACCCCCTTCTCTCTAACTCCCCATGTCCTCCATGCTTTTTGTTATGCTCCACAAATAAGTGAAACCATATGATAATTGACTCTCTCTGCTTGACTTATTTCACTGAGCATAATCTCTTCCAGTCCCGTCCATGTTGCTACAAAAGTTGGGTATTCATCCTTTCTGATGGAGGCATCATACTCCATAGTGTATATGGACCACATCTTCCTTATTCATTCATCCGTTGAAGGGCATCTTGGTTCTTTCCACAGTTTGGCAACCGTGGCCATTGCTGCTATAAACATTGGGGTACAGATGGCCCTTCTTTTCACTACATCTGTATCTTTGGGGTAAATACCCAGGAGTGCAATGGCAGGGTCATAGGGAAGTTCTATTTTTAATTTCTTGAGGAATCTCCATACTGTTCTCCAAAGAGGCTGCACCAACTTGCATTCCCACCAACAGTGTAAGAGGGTTCCCCTTTCTCCACATCCTCTCCAACACATGTTGTTTCCTGTCTTGCTAATTTTGGCCATTCTAACTGGTGTAAGGTGATATCTCAATGTAGTTTTAATTTGAATCTCCCTGATGGCTAGTGATGATGAACATTTTTTCATGTGTCTGATAGCCATTTGTATGTCTTTATTGGAGAAGTGTCTGTCCATATCTTCTGCCCATTTTTTGATATGATTGTCTGTTTTGTGTGTGTTGAGTTTGTGGAACAGAGTAGAGAGCCCAGATATGGACCCTCAACTTTATGGTCAAATAATCTTCGACAAAACAGGAAAAAATATACAGTGGAAAAAAGACAGTCTCTTCAATAAATGGTGCTGGGAAAACTGGGCAGCTATATGTAGAAGAATGAAACTCGACCATTCTCTTACACCGTACACAAAGATAAACTCAAAATGGATAAAAGACCTCAACATGAGACAAGAATCCATCAGAATCCTAGAGGAGAACATAGGCAGTAACCTCTTCGAAATCAGCCACACCAACTTCTTTCAAGATAGTCTCCAAAGGCAAAGGTAACAAAAGCGAAGATGAACTTTTGGGACTTCATCAAAATCAAAAGCTTCTGCACAGCAAAGGAAACAGTCAAGAAAACAAAGAGGCAACCCACGGAATGGGAGAAGATATTTGCAAATGACAGTACAGACAAAAGGTTGATATCCAGGATCTATAATGAACTCCTGTCTTATTCTTACCTCCTCCCTTCCGGTCCTTCCCAAAAGTTTCCTGTATATTCTTCCGGCTCTCGTTTTTTACTCAATAATGACTTAGGTAGCTTTTCATATCAAAGCACATAGACCTACCAGTTTTTGGTTTTTTTTTTTAAGATTTTATTACTTATTGGCAGACAGAGATCACAAGTGGGCAGAGAGGCAGGCAGAGAGGGCAGGGGTGGAGGGGGGTGGCTGCCCCTAGCAAGCTCCCTGCTGAGCAAAGAGCCTGATGGGATGAGGGGCTCAATCCCAGAACCCTGAGATCATGACCTGAGCTGAAGGCAGAGGCTTAACCCACTGAGCCACCCAGGCCCCACTTCCAGCTTCTTTTAATTGCCTCGTATAATCAACCCTGGTTAATGAACATTTAGGTTGCTTTCCATTTTGACCTATCAGAAATCATATCTCTGCATAGTTTAGTGGATGTAATATATGCTGAGGCAAATTTCTACATGGTAGAACACAGAGTCAAAGGGTGTAGGCATTTTATATCTTGAAATCTACTGCCTAACTGCACTCTCAAAAGGCAATAAGTATCAATTTTTACTTCACAAAAAATGATGAGCCCACATTTAAATATTGATGACAGCAAGGAATTTTTGTGAATTTTTCTGGGCACGACAATGATATTTTTTAAGTTTTTATCTGTTAGGGATAACTACTGAAATGTTTCTAGGAGAAATAATACAATGACTTAGATTTGCTTTAAAAAAAATTGAGCAAAGTAGATGTGGGATGGATGAAGCAAAAATGGCAAACTATTGATCATTGTTGAAGTGGATGATTCATTATACTCTTCTCTCAACCTTTGTATGTATTTGATATTTTCCATAATAAAAAGTTAATTCCTGGGTCACCCGAGTGGCTTAGTTGGTAAATGTCTATCTACCTTCAGCTCAGGTCATGATCCTGGGGTTCTACGTGGGGCTCCCTGCTCAGCAGAAAGCCTACTTCTCCCTCTTCCTCTGCCGTTCCCCCTGTCTGTGCTCATTCTCTCTCTCTCAAATAAATTTTAAAATGTTTTTAAGTTAATTCTTTTTTTTAAAAAGATTATTTATTTATTTATTGAGAGAGATCACAAGTAGGCAGAGAGGCAGGCAGAGAGAGAGAGGAGGAAGGAAGCAGGCTCCCCATGGAGCAGAGAGCCTGCCCGATGTGGGGCTTGATCCCAGGACCCCAGGACCCCAGGACCCCAGAGATCATGACCTGAGGTGAAGGCAGAGGCTTTAACCCACTGAGCCAAGTTAATTCTTTAAGTTAATTCTTACGTTTATTCTAAGAGGAGATGTCTGAGAGACTTGTTACAGTCCAATATCAACTTCCTGATTAAAGTCAGAGGAGCCCTGTGTGAGAGCAAGTCTCTCCTGGTTAGCCAGGAGGAGCTGGAGAGAGATGGGGATTTAGAATGAGGAAAAAAATAAGAGTTCTAGAAGAAAGAGAAAGAGGACCTTGCAGAAGGAGAAGAAGGAGAGAGATTGCCAGTCCTATCCATCACCCCCTCCCTCCAAGTGAACCACACAGAAACTCTTGCTTTGAAGGGTGGAATTGCCCCCCTGGACATGTAAGACTATGCACACTGCGGGCTGGTAGATGACAGGGAGTAAGGAGGGGGACGCAGAGGGGTAGGAGAAAGAGAAAGGGAAGTTTTCCTACTGAGCACGCAGATCTCCCTCAGCGAAGCCATTTAGCGTGCCAGGGAAGCACCTGAACTTTATATTCAGAATTCCAGGTTCAGATCCTTCCCAGGCCAAGTAGGTGTGCTTATCTTCCCAACAGTCCACCCAAGACTGTTCAGAAATCAACCGGAATCAAGCTAATATGTCAATGATTCTCCTAGTGTTATTAAATTCTACATTCACAAGTTGTGACCATGGTTGTATGATTTTTGTCTGTGTGTAAATCTATATGCCCAGAAGGAAAAAAAAAATAATTTCTATACGTGAGAGAATTCTCTGTTTTGAAGTAAGAATATGAGCACTTACCATAGTGAACCCAAGTATGGTTGGTGATTATATCCTCCTATGGCAGATTTATTACAGAAATGACTAAATCCAAGGACTATCTTCTCTTAGCGTCTGAAATGCTGATCTCTAAGACTTCTGTGAAAGAGTACTATAAATAAAAGAGTCCTGCACATACATTTTCAGAACGTCATGAAAAGAGACCACTTTGCAGCCAGGTGACCACAGACGTGCGCTCATCATCTGTGCTCTACTCTGCATTTCCAGCATTGATCCCAGCCCTGGGGTTGCATCATGCCTTTTTGTATGTGTAATAAGAGCCAACAAAGTGGCCAAGGCAAGAATGTGTTGGGTTCAATCTACCACAGCCATCCAGGATGCCCACAGGGGTGTGTTTTCCTCCTTGAGAAGGAGTCATCCTTTCAATACTGATCCATGGTGGGGGATCCACTCAATATGTGGCCAAACAATTCTTCCAGTGACATTCGGCCTCTGTGCTACCACAGTGCTGTACTTCAGTGGTACAAGAAGTAGGAAATGTCATTCATTTCTAAAGGGTCAGATCACTTTTTAAAATTAGAGAAAAGAGTATTTGAAAGCTAATCTCCTGTTTGTCATCTCCCCATGAAACTTTCCATTTCTCTTTCTCCTCAGCTTTAAGCCCTGGTCCTGGGCCATAAAGGCAAATTCTCAGCCCATAAACACTGACAATGACATCTAGACAGTCCTGGCCCATGTGCCTGTCAAAGTAGTATGTACTCTAATTTGCTCTCCAATATGGCGGCCACTGGCCACTATGACTCCTTAAATTCAAATTA
Organism: Mustela nigripes; assembly: GCF_022355385.1. Lineage (NCBI taxonomy): Eukaryota > Metazoa > Chordata > Mammalia > Carnivora > Mustelidae > Mustela > Mustela nigripes. Next base: position 45,872,688 of record NC_081573.1, read on the forward strand.
ATTAAAATTAAGCAGAATTTTAAAATTCAGTTCTTCAGTTACACCAGCCACATTTCAAGTGTCTAATATTCACTTATGCCTCGGGCTACCCTGCTGTACAGAGTAAAAGGGAGTACAGTTGCTTCCTTGTAAGACAGTGCTCCTCCTCTCTCCCAGCCGCCTCCCTAGGCTCTCGCCCCTGCCAGCTGGCTGATTACCTCAGTGCACTGTGCCAAGTAGTGGGGGATGAATGTCTACACCAATTGTCCTCAGTGGTGATTAAGGGTCAGTCATAGAGAAGAGAATTCACTATAACAAGTTAAAGTGGGCTATCAAATGACTTACAAAATTACAAAAACCCTGAAGAGACAGATGCTAGGTGGAGCTGTCAAGAGTGACTCCAAGCAAAAGACCACCAAGGAGACTGCAGCTTGGTTTGTGACCAGGAAGCTGCCATGATCAGAAATTAGTACAGTCAGGGACGCCTGGGTGGCTCAGTTGGTTGGACGACTGCCTTCGGCTCAGGTCATGATCCTGGATTCCTGGGATCGAGTCCCGCATCGGGCTCCCAGCTCCATGGGGAGTCTGCTTCTCTCTCTGACCTTCTCCTCGCTCATGCTCTCTCTCACTGTCTCTCTCTCAAATAAATAAATAAAATATTTATTAAAAAAAAAAAAAAAGAAATTAGTACAGTCAGTAAGCGACCACCATTGAAAATCCCAACACAGCTGTAAAGGTGCTGTCAGAGAAAAAACAGCCCCAGAAAACATGGGCACTGCCCCATGTCACCTTCCACAATTTATGCTGGTATATCTAAAGAGCAGAACTTAAATCACATCCAGAACCCTAGGTGCCTTTGCACCTAGTGAATAAAAGGGAGTACAGACAGTGGCAATTGCTAGCATAACATAGCAAAACAGGAAGGAATGTTAGAAGTGGGAATCTGTTCCTCCACCAACCTGCCATACCCTCATACCCCCATAATTATCACAGATTAAACTCCAGGATAGTTACAGCAAATTTCAAAGGTCAAAACCTGAGACCTTTGGGAAGACTGCTAAAAGTAGAAAGCAGGAAATAATACTCCTGTAACCACATTAACAAGAAAGAAAAATCTGGAAAATATTTTAAGGGTCCTGGGTATTCTTTAGAAATCAAGAGTTCCAGAACTATGTAGCCTCTTTGCTGGGATGCAGTCATGGATATTCCCAGCTTTCTGCAAAGCACTGCAATAATCAGTGGGGTTGTACAGCACCCCACCCCAGCCACACACTGATGAGGACTGAGGCAGGCTATTTTGGGGGTGAATTTCCAAGTCTGAAAAACACTAGTAGGAAGTTGGCACCCAGTCCCAGGTTTTGTTTGTCATATCAGTCCCCGCTGAGGAAAGCAAATAGCAGGTAACTGTAGAACACACCTGTCTATAGCAGCTGTTTGATGTTAGCAGGCTTTGATTGTCAACCAAGCAATTTGCGTAGGATTTGGAGACAAAGGAAGGAGATTGCCGAGAGCCAGAGGAGCAGGTGACATGCAGCATGCCTATGTGCTCCCAGCAGTCAGGAGGAGAACGCGTGAGTGAGAGATTGGCACCAGAGGTAGTGCACTTTGGAGAAGTGACAGCCTCCTACGGGGAAGTAATGGGGGTCTCCCCAGTGAAGTGCCAACTCCCTATCCCAGCGAAGCCTTGATGTCACCAAAGTCCATGCTACTTGTAAACAATTCTAACGAGTGTCAGGGTGGGGCCTAGAGGAGAAAAAAATGCATGGTTCTTAGCATAGCTAGTGAGAAACTTCAGTAAGGATTCCAGCTGGATGCTAGCCAGATGGTTTCTAATCTATAATGACCAATTTATTATTTATTTATTACTGCCCGTCCTTTAAGATCCAGCTCAAATCCCATATCAACTCATTCATTTACTGATTTGTTCCTTTGTTGATTTGTTGATTCAAGCATATCTACTCCACCAACTCTATCTCCTAAGTACAAGGGCCTAGTCAAGGCTTCCACAGCAAGATGAGTGAAAGAGATGATCTTCTCTCCAAAAGGAAGATAAAACATGAATAAATTGTATTAGGTATTGGGTATCTAGTACTAGAAACAAAGTGGTGTGAAAATTCCAGGATAGGAGAATTAACTTTAGTTTGGTGGAAGAAAATAAAGAAAAGGATTTAGGAGACCTTCCTGGAGGAAGCCACCTCTGTGAAAACCTTCATTAGCACCTCAATCTTGGGTTTTCGTCTCTCTGAACCACCAGGGTATTCTGCCACTCAGCCATGACCTACTTTGTAGAGTTAGTGGCCTTTCAATATATCTAGTCATCTAATTTATATCTGACCAAAAATAATGAACTTTGGAAAGTATTTTTTGGGCTCTACACTAGACATAGAAGCTGTTTAGGATTCTTTCTCCTCCTCTCCCTCTGCCCCTCGTTGTTCATGCTCATGCTCTCTCTCCCATTCTAAAAATTTTTTTAGTAAGTATTTTTTAATGAATTGAGATAATGTATATAAACATATAGTGGGTAATTGATAATATTAGTCCTTTCCTGGGATAGAAATAACCCCAGAGGTAAAAGTAAATAAAATTCAATACAATCCGTTGACCAAATTCATTGTTAAAGGACTGGTTTTGGCAACTTTGCTTGTATCCTTTATTATTGTTTATTTTAGAGCCAGGCCCTTATGTATTCCAGAAAAGTGTTTGCTATCATGTTGGAGATTATTTTTCTGACAATCGCTATTTGTTCTTAACTATCATATTCAGAGGAAGCACACACTATTCTAACAGAATTAGAAACCAGATGTTAAGTGGGAAGCGTTGAAGATCTCTTGAACAACTGTTGGGAATGAGGAGTATCTATGATGAAAATGTGGACATAGTTCCTCTAACTTTCACACCTCTCAAACTCCAATTTAAATTTAAATTCAAAATGCATTGTTCTAAGGGCAACTGTTCAGCATAAAATTATGATCTCAAATTAGTATCTCATCACCCTCTCAAGGTAAAGTCTGCGAACTGAGAAGACAGAGGCAAATGTCAGCTTTACACCAGACATTTCCAGGCCAGTACAGAAGCCGCACTAGGTAAAGAGCTGGAAAAGCAGCGACGGACTTACAGATGAGGATTCTCTGGTAATCTGGGGAGCTCTGCACATCCGTCCCATGGGTGAGATGGGATCAAGGAGTTACTCAGACTGTGAAACAATAAAAAAGCAATAACTATATAGTGAGAAGACAAAGAACCATAACCCAGCTAAAGCACCCAGGGACCCCACAAAGGACAGTCTCTGTGTATATCATCAGCAGCATACAGAATTGGGACCCACAGGCTACTCCTCTTTTCCTCAGACAGTATGCCATGACCCAAGGCCTGAAAGAGAATGCCCAACTAAGACATGTGCTGATTCCTTCCAGCAGAGCCCATCACTAGTGGACAGTTGTCTTGCCTTCCCAATGCAAAAGACAGGGAATAGAATACCGGATACGGTAAATTCTAGATGTACATTAACTCTTCATAGGTATTCCATGGAAGACAAACTGCTGTGCTGCCACACAACCAAGAATTATCTGGCCCAAAATTGCAGCTGTGCCACGGTTGAGAAAACCTGGTCTAGATGTACCATGCATAAACTTCACTTTGAAGTCTTGCCCCTTATGTGGACATATTGTCAGGTCTCAGGGAGCAAGGCTCTTCTTCAGTCAGAACTCACAGACGTTTCTCTACTTCTCCCCTTCCTCTTCTCTCTGCTCCCCTTTCACTCTTCCCAGCTATGAGGAAATCTCTCTTAGGTGCTGGGAATCCTGCCTTTATGTTTCTTCAAGACGCTAGGCTTGTGCTCCCAAATCCCCTCTCCAAAACTGACAACAGGCCACCATGGGCATTTGGTGTAGGACAGCTCCCGTCCATTCATTATTGACACTTAGCATCTCTAGCCCCTAGAGAACAAAATAAGGACAGTACCTTCCATTCACTTAAGCTACCAATAAAACTCATGACATGCATTTCCGAAGCCCTTTTTAGGGAAGCTAATACCCTCATTGGAACATTTTCCCTAAGAACTTAAGCTTTAGTAATATGCAAGCCAGAAAGACTTTCACCTGCCTTGTGATATGTCTCCCCCAAGACAATGACCAATCAAATTACTTGTTTGTAGGAAAAGAGGAAGAGAAAGACAAAATAGATTAATATATTTAAATAGTATCCAGCCACATTCTGGTTACTTTCTGCAATAGAGGTTCATAGGATCCACAGAAACGTAGAACAGTACATGGTATTTTTGTTTTCCCACCAGCCATCTCAAAAACCGGTGTTTAAACTCTGGGGGCTTTTTTTTTTTTAATCACAAAGTAATGTATCCGTCAGACTCTGAACCCATTTTTGGCCCCTTCCCGTACCACGAAGGACAAGATAGGGAAGAGGTTCTGGATGTGGGAGGCACAGCAGAGGGTAAGGATATCTACTTCCATTACCCCAGAGAGCTGAAGATGCAATGCTTTATAATTTGGAAGAGTCAACTTGACTACATCAAAACCTCAAATAGCACCTTCACTCTGAGGCCCACTGCTTCTTAGGAAGATTTGTATAGCAGGCTTCCTGCAAAGGGGAGCTAGACCTACCTTCTCATTTGCTACCAGGATCCACGATTCCCAAGAGAGAAGATGAATTATGTTGGGTCGCCTCTATCTGATCTGAAAAATTCTAGTGAATAGAATCAGAGGCACTTGTACTCCTCATGCTCAACCTAGGGATGGTTATCCTCTGCTCAAACACCAACCTCCATCCATTCATCTATGGGCCGGTTCTTTCCTAAGATACAACCATAGCAAATTGTATAGAAAGGAGGGATTTGGGGCCATTTTTCTCAGAAAAAGTAGCGCTCTTGCCCTGAGCCTGCCCATGGTGTGGAAAGAGCACTGCACCAAATATTCTGAGATCTAGATCTTATCCTTACTCTGTATGATTTTTGTCCTAATCCCAACTTTTCTACATCCTAATTTCTTATCCGTAAAATATGCCCCACCTGTATCATAGGGTTGCTGTGCAGTTCAAATGAGCTAATAGTTATGGAAGTACTTTGAAAAGCTGTAAGAACTATAATAATGTTATTCCTTGACTATAGATTAACGAACATAATAAAATTGCTATTGCAGGTATTAGCATAATAGCACAGATTGCCCTTCCCTTTAATGAAATTCATCAAGGATAAAATTCTTGGACGTTTTCCTGATGTTCTCACACCATCTTTCTTCAGTAGGAGGCCATGAAGCTCACTGGTCCCAGGATACCTGTGTATGGGTAGAGGGTCCAGAAGGCCACTCTGCCTAAAGAGACATTGCTCAGATACAGATTAGACATCCTCCTGGAACCTTTCAAGGTTCTAACTGCTTGAACAGCTCTAGCAAGAGAGTCAGCAAATATTTTAAACTGATAAGTGGGGAAGTGATGCTCCAGAATAAATAAAACCCATTTTGATTAGAAAACATGTTCAGTTTTGTGAATACCAGCAAAGTTTGCTAGTTACAAGGACAGGGCTTCCCCTCCTAGCCAGGGAGAGTTCAGGCTAGTGTAAAGTCCCTGATTAAAGCTAAAGGGTTGGCTCTCTCTGAGGACATCCCACCGCCTTGCCCTATGGACAGGCAGGTGTGGGGTGAAGGTGTTTGGCAAAGACCTTCTAGAGGCTCCGGCACAGCAAGACAGGCATAGAGCCATGTGTGCAACCAACAACTTGGCATTTGGTTTTCTCTCTCCAGATCTAAATGTCACCTTGTTGATATAAAATCCTTTGCAATAGCTCTCTTCATTTCCTCTCTGGCTATTTTTCTCTTGCAGGCTCCATGAAGATTCCCCATAGCCACCAAGCCCTCTGCGTAGAGTCAACAATGACCACCAGCAGTCTGTCCTAATTCCATGCTACCATTCTCTCTCTGCTCAACTTCCCAGCAAGTTTCCTGTGGCAGCACAGCATTAGAACAGAGTTACTAGCTAAGTAAGTGATTTCCAATTACATTTTCACCCCTTGTTAGAGTAAACCACCCTCTTAAAGGAAGCCCCTGCAGAAACTATCTCCCCCTCCTTTTGTTTTTTTTTTTGTTTTTTTGTTTGTTTTTTTTTTCATATGATCCCTATGTTTTTAAGTTTCCTTTTGCTTGACCTTCAGCATTGGGCTTTCTAAGGGCTGGACTCTGCTTTGTCTTCATTTGGCGATTAAAGCAGGTTTTATGTCTATTTTAAAGTGACATTCGTAAAAGGGAGCGGTCATTGGAGAGTAGGACCATGCAAAATCTCAGCCAGGGAGGACACTGCCTTATGTCTCAGAACACAGGCAGACCTCTGACAACACCTGAACAGACAGGGAGAGGTGACCTTGGGTTGGAAACAAAGAACTGGGCCCCGGAAGCATGCTTCTTAGCTCCCCACAACAACACAGCAACTCACCCTGGGAAGAGCAAGAGCACAGAAAACAAAGGCTCATTTGGCATCTCTGATATCATCTTTGGAAGCGAATAAGACAAATAACTTAAAAGGGGCAGGGGAGATGGATGACGCTGCTAACTTGAGACTGTCCATATGAGAGACTCTGATTTATCAACCTTCATAAGAGCGGATAAGCTCTGAAATGAGTGTTCTGTGATCGGCCGTTGTACCTCCTGCTAATCTGTGCTGCTCTCCTGGTTGTGGGGGTGGGTAAGGTGTGTGTGTGGAGGGGGAGGGGACTGTGACAGGGACGGAAAATACACACTTTGATTCTATTATTCACTGATCCACCAGTTTGCCCTCTTTCGATGGGGCTGTTAATGGTGCCATTCCAAGGTGCAGCCCAGAGCCGGTGGGAATTCTATTTCAGAACGGGTTTGGGGTTGGGGGGGAAGCTATTCCTGAGAGTGGAGCACGGTCATTTTTTTTCACCAGTATTATTATGAACCTGTGCTCCTTGTATTAGCAGAATGGAGTCCGAGACACCGTGCAGCCATTCGGAAAGGAGGAGGCCAGATCTCCCCAGGGCGGGGGGCCGCTCGGGACCCAGCAGGGAGAGGGAAGCTATCATTAAAAATAAGAATAAGAAAATAGAGCTGTAAAGTGGGCGAGTAGCCGGGCTGAATATTGGTGTGGAACCGTGTCTGAGCACTGGCTGGGGCTGCCTGAGTAAGATTAAAATCTGCAGGGAAATTTTGTTCCTTAGCACTGGCAGAAATTAGGAATAAATTCAATTGCATTCTGCACAATAGCTGGAAGCGATTGAGGTTAAGTGGCCTCGCTCTCTGATGTGTTAGTATTACTGAGCACTCTCTGCCCATGTGACTCCGTGCAATCTGCTCTTGGAACACGTCGCCATGGCAACTGATGATTTCTATTACAGTACATTCAAGTTCACATTCTAGGCCTGTCATATGCTTGGAAATTTCCAGTTAAAATATTTATTTATGAAAAAGGCAAAAAAAAAAAAAAAAAGCCACCCCCCCAGACTCTTTTCAAGGATAGAAAACAAAAAGGTAGACCCCAATGCAGAATGATTTAACTGCAGACGGAAAGAGATTATTACATTTTCACTTAGCTGTTGCCACCAAACAAAAAACTCCCCATGGGGTGGGCCAACTTAGTTGCAGAGGGGGCAAGTTGGAATCTTACCTACTGTGGTTTGTGTGCAGGTGTGATGTCTGAGTGCAAAGCGAAAGAGTCTAAGAATCAAAGTTTCCACTTCTCTGAGGCTCATCGTTCCAGCTGCAGCTTCCCACTAAGGTTTGCACTGCTTTATCTTAGTCAACCCTCAGCTGGGAAAAAGCTGCACTCACCCCTCAGCCGTGAGGAAGGGGTAAGGACCCCTCTCATTGGGTGGGTCATGTTCTGGGGGGCCCAGATATTCTCAAGCTGACCCCAGGAGAGGAGAGAGCAGCCTGGGACATACCATAGCAGACCACTCTCTCATAGAAGCCATAACTGTGTTCCCTGAGGGAGATCTGTGAAGATTTCTGTGTATACCTCCCAGGCACTGCCCACGGGGCCACAGGGACCCCCAGCCCTTTCATGAAGACTGTTTAGACTGTACACGCCCCCTGGCTTCTCCCCAGAGAAAGACAGTCAAGGGTTAAACTAAACCCTTCCTTAGAAAGCATGCATTGTTCCTCTGCCATGCCACTATGTGGGGAGAGGTTGCTAACAAGCCCTCCTGGCTTCCTCTACTTTTTCCCCTTAGTCAAGCACATTAAATATGTTAATAAAAGATTCCCTAGTGCTTTTACTATCAGAAGTTTCCAGGTGGTTGTGATGACCCTAGGTGCCCAATTACCTGGTGAGGGCATCCCATGACTCACAGATGGTTCTCTCTCAAGCTATTAAAATCTCCAGATTTTTTTTCTTACATTGTGGCTTCTGCTGTGTCTGATTGGAATTGAATCATGATTCATAGCTAGAACCCACTTTGTTCAGTGGGGCATGGTTTTCTGAATTTTCCTGATCATAAGAATCACTGGGTTACTTGTTTAAAATACATATTCTCAAGGGTATTCCCCAGACCTACTCAGTCAGAATCTCCAGGAGATGGGCCTGGAAATCTGTATTCTTACAATCAAGCAAACTTGAGTGGCACTGTACTTGGACTGTGAACCTATTAACAATATTAGGGCTATTTTTCAAAAATTATCCCACTGACATACTCCTAATGTCTCTATATAAGGCACGGAGCCAGAAGTCTTCTGGGAAATTCTTAACTATTACTGATGTCAAATGTGACCAAAAAAAAAAAAAAAAAAAGATTGGGCAATATTAGAGAAACATAAAGAATGGATTGATGGCTGTTGTTCTAGAGACTCCCCAATGGAAACATGAATGAATTCAGTCCTCTAAATATAAAAGTGTTTTCTGTGCAATGAAATAGTCATCCCACGTATAAGAAAATAACTTCTTAAAACTCAGCTTCACTAATGCGCCAACCCAGCAGCTCTAAGAAAGTAGGATTGTGCCTGAGAAACAGATGAAACTGTTCAGGGCTGGGGTGGAGGCAAATTAAAGGGTTAAATATTTGTCCCACTCAGCAGCTTTGTCTATGAGGATTTACACGGCAGGTGGATGTTTACAGATTGCTGACTGTGCACATAAACAGGTAGGGGAGGCAGCATGAAAGATGGCAGCACCAAAACCAGAACGCTAACCATCCAGGCATGTGTGCTACATTCAGCAGAGAAGGCACCAAGCATAGATTTGGCCCCTGAGCCCCCTACTCCTAGCAGAAGTGAGCCGTGCCTGGATGTGCAACTCTGTTGAGGAACTCTAGGTAAAAACGTTGGTGTCAACACTACTCAGATTGAGGGTTCTCCCAGATCTGGAGGCAGGGATTGAAGAACTTTCAGTTGATCTGTTGATCCAAAGGGTGAGCAGTCAAAGCTGAAGGTGGACACTTGGAGAAATTAGAGCAGCCATGGTCAGTTGCTGAATCAAGTCAAGAGTTCCAAAGAACTCCTTCACACACATACACCAGATTCTGTAAGCTCTGAGAGAAAGAGCCAGAGGGAGATTTAACATGCTCTTCTGGAGCCTGGTTTCTTGGATCCAGAAATCACTTTTTCAGATTCCATAGTGAATTACAGACCTGTAGGCCCCTATCCAGCCAAGTAAACGGCAGGACCCAGAGCCCAGAATGGTTCTGGCCAAGCCTAGCTCAGGCTGTGGCCTTTGTGTAGGGCAGCAGCGTCACCTAGTGATCCTGTGGCTTAAGTACAAGCTCTTTCCCTGGGAATTGTCCAACTTGATCCAACTATAAAGGGATCAATTACCCGTATTAATGAGTGAGAATCATAGTATATATAATCCCTGACTGGTGATGACCGTCCCCCATTCTGTATTTGTTTAGCCTGACATGCATTCTGTGGTTGTGTAGCACTTGGGTTTTCCATCAAGTAACATAAAAAAGAGGATGACTAAGCTCACGCCAGGCCAGCTGGGTAGAGGAGGAGGAGGAGTTAGCAAGGTTAAAGGGGGCTGGGTCATTGTGTCAGTTCAGGTCCTCCAAGAAGCAGATGCTGAGATAAAGTTAGAAACAAGACACTTATTGCGGTTAACACCCGTGAAAGATAAAGGGGAAAGGGAGTGGGAGTAGGCAGGGAGAGACTTCGGGCCACGATGCAGGTCAGACCTCCATGAAAAGAAGGGGAAGGAAAGAAGATGGGATAGGAAGAGCTTCCGAGTGCTGTGCTGCTGGAGAAGGGCTTGGTCAGCCCAACAGGGCAATCTGGTGCAAAGGTTATCTGCAAAGGAGTCCTGTACTGGCCAGAAAAGGTGGGCCCTGGTACCAACACGGTGCCTGGTCCCTGGCCAGGAGCTTCCCTGGAGATGCTCACAGATAGAGGCTGTCAGCTCGCTGCATTCCTTATGCCAGGCTCTCTCTTGAAAGGAGACCTGAGCAGCATGACTCTATGGCTGCCACAAACTCAAAGGGAACCTGTCTCAAAATCAGATATTTGCCAGCAGATCCCCATGTCCACACATGGACACTATCGAAAACGGAAGAAGGAACACTGTGGAGTGATGCATCTAAATTGATGAGTGTAAAAATCAACAATTGTTCTCATCACATTAACAAATGTGAACTAGAAAGAGAAACTCTTAGCAGCATTTATTAATCTTGCCTTTCTAAACAGCAAGCTGCCTGCCATCCATGGTGTGTTCTCTGCCCAGAAAACCAAGATCAATGTCAACAACATGGAATACAAACAGCACTTTAGCTTCTTTGTTGAGGATGGATTTGGGTCTGAAAATGTCTATATCCTGCCCAAGGCATGAACAATGACCTCACATCTGTGCTGACTCTCTCCCTCCTGTCAATGGTCTTTGATGCTGTTGACCGTGAGACACAACTGCCCTGGCGATATGACCTGATCTCTGTATTTAAAAACATTAAGGAACTTGTTCAAGTTCAAGGATTTTCAGAAATCCAATTTGGGTGAATTAGGAAATCCAGATAGCACTACAGGCAAGGGCACAAAGTTTTCAAATCACAGTTAAACCACAAAGGGCCAGGATGCCTTGAATAAAAAATGCAAGGAGCCCCTTGACAAAGAACCTTGAAAAGATCTAAGGTCGGAAGAATGCCCACTGTGGAAATAGAGAAAGGATGAAGAAGAGCCCAGAAAAAAAAAAAAAAAATATGTGAATGCACAAACTCTTTCTAAGGCCTGTCAAGAAAAGAAAGGTAAGAGCAGCAGAGAAGGCAGAATGAGTTAATACCACCAAAGAGGTTAAAGGCAAGGCAAACGGGCTAGGAAGGGAAAAGCGTGGGCAATGAAGTGGCTGGACTAATGAATGAGAAGGCGAATGAAATTAATGATGACTCTGAGTGGCAGAGATACCAAGCTGCTCTATTAAATTGGTCTTTAACACAAAAAATAAAGGAAGGGAGCATAGATAATTAGGAAGTAATGAAGACTTTAAATATGGATGTTGAAATAAACCAGGTAAGGGAATACTTGGAATCATGGTACAATATGTAAATCAGCAGGTCCAGATAACACGCATTCCCCAGTCTTAAGGGAATTAGTTAATGAACTTGCTGAACTACTGGCCATTATTTTCAAAGATTCCAAGAGACCAGGGATTTTAAAATGAAAATATCTGACCAGTCTTATACCAAATTAAAAAAAAAAAATAGGCAGCTTTGATCATTTTTTTCAAATTTTTATTTAAATTCTAGTTAGTATATACTATAATGTTGTTTTCAAGAGTAGAGGCCTTGATAATTATTATACCTGCTGCTGTATACTCTCCCCACCTCATGAGGATGTTGTAATGACAGATGGGATTAGAAATATTAAACTACCCGGAGGAGAACCTGGGGGATGTGGGGGTAGCCGGTATTAGTTTTATGATCCAGGCTAATGGACTTGAGCCAGGACATATGATCAAGTACAATACAGATATCTGACCTTTTGTTCATAGAATGCATATGGGGGTTGTATGATTATATTTTTGTTTTTTAAAGCTGATATAAAATCAGTTTACATCTCCAGAGAAAAAGAGAAAGAAAGCCTTCATGCTAGTGGCCCATCTATGATGCAAAAATCTCTAAGGAGGGGCGCCTGGGTGGCTCAGTCTGTTGAGCATCAGTCTTCTGCTCAGGTCATGATCCGGGGGTCCTGGAATCAAGCCCCGCCTCAGGCTCCCTGCTCAGTAGGGAGCCTGCTTCTCTCTCTCCCACTCCCCCTGCTTGTGCTCATTCTCTCCCTCCCTCTCTCTTTCAAATAAGTAAATAAATTCTTAAAAAAAATTTCCACAGATAATCCACAGATGGATAATGGAGTACAGGCAGTATCAAAAGTCTTCACACTTTCTCTTTAATAAATAGACCGTAACACATTATTCTTTAATTTAATCAAAATAATTAATACATTATTCTTGTAGAAGAAAACAAACAATAGATAAGCAATACTAATAATAATCACCCCAAATCCTGCCATTGCTCTAAGTTGGATGTATTTGCATCCATAATTTTTCCCATAGAAATAAATATAAAAGTTATATTTTTTTACTTTGTTTTTTAGAGAGAGAGAGTGAGAGCATGTGAGGAAGGGAGGAGGGGGGGTTTTCCAAGGGGATAAAGAGAGAATCCCAAGCAGGCTCCATACTCAGTGTAGAGCCCAATGCAGGGCTCTGAGATCATGACCCTGAGATCATGGCATGAGCCAAAGTCAAGAGTCAAACACTCAACCAGTTGAACCACCCAGGCATCCCAATATAGAAGTTATTTTTATAAAAACTGAATGGGTCATGTATGTAGGATGGCCTATATAAATATAATATAATTGGGTTTTTTCCCACACGCTATAATACACACATGCTTCCATTATCTCAAATTGCTGCATAGTTGTGTAACCAACAACTTCTGGACATTTAGATTATTTCTCCTTTCTCTTTGCTATCAGTAACTCTGCAGTTAACATCCTTTAGCAAACATCTTCGTATAAGTACTCTTTTCTTCCGTTAGAATAAAATCCCACAAGGGGAATTGCCAAGTCCATTGTCCTTTTTTTAGGACTTTTGTTCCATATTGCTAAATTACCTTCAAGAAATAAGGCAGTTAACACTCCACAAGCAATAAGTGAAAATGCCAGTTTCCTCAATGTGCACACCAACTGGATTTAACAAATATTTTAATCTTTCAATTCAATAACATTTTATAATAGTTTATAATAGTTTAATTTGGATCATTAGATAGAAAAAAACACCTGAGGAAATGTGTATATTTTCTATCCTGGCCTTAAACAGGGTCTAAGTTTGGAGGAATTCTCTTTTCTCTCCCCTTCTCTTCTTTCCTCCTGCCTGCCTGCCCGCCTGTGACTCCCTTTCTTTTTGAACCATACCTGCATTGACTCATTTTTCATAAAGTTGGGTAAGAAATTCAAACTATTGAGAATAACAGCACAGCACTATCTTACAAGTTAAACTTTCACAAGCCTATGAACCAGGCATTTACATTGGAGAAACACTTGCACAAGCACCCGAGAATGCCCAAGAATGCATACAGCAGCCCAGCTCTGCGGTAACTAAGGACCCAACAACAACTAACGGTACATCTCCAGCAACAAGGATAAATAAACTGTGCCACAGCCCCACAATAGACTGTCACAAGGTGGTGAAATGTATGAACCACAGCTCAATACAACCACATGAATGAATCTGGCAAGCAACTTTGAGTGAAAAGAGCCAGTTGCAAAAGGTTCAACACAGTAAGATAAAATTTTCATAAAGCTCAAAAGCCAATAAATTTAAATAACATATTGCTGGGGGGCACCTACATATATGATAAAAGCATTTTTTTTACCAGATAAATAATAATTATGAAGTTTAGGGGAGTAGTTATCTCTGAGGGGGAAGGCAGGGTCAGAAGAACAAAACAGAGGCAACTCTTGGATGCCACACCGGAAATGTTTCAGATCCCGATGGGATCACGTATAGCACCTGATTGTTCTGTTTCATAACTTGCATAGGTGTACCAAGCATCAAATGTGTCAACCACAGAGAGGTGATTATGCATTGCACACTTACTCATTAACAAATTTCATTAGCTAATATGTCAAATAGTCCTCTGATGTCCCCAAAGAGCACAAGCAATTTCTCACTGCTAAAACCGGGCCCCATACTTTACTGGCTGGGTGCCTGCCACTGAAAATATAGAACAGAGCCTCTCCCAAGGATTCCACCATCCTCGGTGGAATCCTCCCACTCAGAAGGAAAATTCCCTCTACTCTGGAGAATCAGGAAGGGAGAGAAATGAACCAGAATGTACAATGGTCACAACTTCTAGAGGAATTCCCTAAGGCTTAGGGTTATGACCTTACCCATCTTTTCTAAAAATAGATCCCGAATTCTGGTGAATGGTGAGAGGAAAGTTGCCTATTTTTAAAGGAGATGTCCTAAATAGCAATATCATTTTGCTTAAGCAATGAGCCAAGTCGCTTCTAATGAGGTTGTGGCATTACTGGAAATAAGAGATATATTTAAATAAATAGTCCATACATTACCCCAATAAATCACTTGAAAAATATTCTCAAATGTAGTAAATGTATTTTTAGTGGCACATGCCTGACCTTTTGGGAAAAAGAAAGACAATGCTGGAACATTTTGAGAATAAACATTTATCCAAATTAGTAGTCAAGACACCAGTAAAATTGTTTTACATTTTCTTAACAGCTTTAACTATACCCTATGCTTCAAGAACAATTTATTTTTCCTACCTTTATTAGAATACAGATTCTGTCTGTAAAGTAGCAGGAATATGAGATCAGAAACTTTTTTGATGACCCAATGAGAAATCCTATAATGGTCCTATCACTGCAAGGCCTCAGGCAGGATGGATATATATATTTGCAACATCTCCATAAAATGACTTGCAGTCCATAAAATGTTAGTTTTTATGACTGTATTTCCGAGTGTTTTAAAATCAGTGCCATATTCTTTTTCCATAATATTCACAATAAAAATGTAAATAAAACCCATTTATTCATTCAACAAACACATTCTGAGAACCCGCTCTCTGCCTGGCACTCTGCTGGGGACACAAAAGTCTTCTCTCAAAGTCCTTGTAGCTTAGGATGTTTTATAAAGCCCCCTGTGTTAAATCGCATCTGACCCTCTATATGTTATGTTCCACTGCCTGAAAAATCATAATAATTAATAATAATAAAGTACCAATTAATAATAATTAATTAATTAAAATAATAATAGAATAAGTTGTTTTCCAGCGACAATTTCAGGTTTAGGTTTGGGGGGAGAAATTCCAAACCTCAAACTTACTCACTGCCCATGCTGCTCCTACCCCACCTGCCTCTCACCCCTCACTCTCTGCTTTTCCATTCTCTGATCCTTAGCTAAGCTCGCTGGCTTCCCTTCTGTTCCCTTTCTTCTCTCCCTCCCCTCTTTCCTTTACTATAAAACTTGTAGAAAAACATTCACACCACTCTCTCTTCCTAGAAACCTCTGGTCAGCTGTGGACAATTTCAGTCCTTAATTCTAGCCACAAGGTCACAAAGGTCAGCAATGGCCTCCTCATCTCCAAAATAATGGCCTGATCTTCTCATCTTACTTCAACTTCTATAGCAGCTGCACCATGGACCCTACTACTGTCATTTCTCTGCCTTCTCCCCTTTAGAGAGATCTTTTTACTGGCTTTCTTTCTGCAAGACCCTCTCAACCCTCCTAGCCAGGTCCCTCCTAGCCAGTTCCCTTCTCTTCGCATCCCTCGAGTGTTGGCACTTACACCCCAAACAGCACCCCCCACTTACCCTGCTGTCCTAACCCCTGGAAGTTCTTCTCATGTGCCACATGGAATCAGACAGAGAGGATCTTGGACAAACTTTTCCCTTTGTCTGGAATGCTGACCCTAGAATACTTACATCACACATTCCCCCCCACTCTTCTTCCTAAATCCCACTCGTCTTCCAGGGTCTAGGCTTAAAAGGAAGCAACATGTAGTGATGGAGGGCATGGAATCTGGAACCAGACGATGGGGGTTCAAATCTTGACTCTGCACTGATGAGCCATGCAAGCTTGGGCAAGTTACTCCTTAACTTCCTCAACTATAGCATAAGATAATAGTAGCTGCATCCAAAAATTATTATGAGAATTAATGAATTAATTTTTTTAAGGATTTATTCATTTATTTGAGAGAGAGAGAGAAAGAAAGCACAGGTAGAGGGAGAGGGAATGAGAGAAACTGAACAGGCTCCCCCGCTGGGCGCAGAGCCCAATGCTGTGCTCCATCCTGCCACCCTGAGATCATAACCTGAGCTCAAATCAAGAGTCAGACGCTTAATCAACTGAGCCACCTAGGTGCACCAATGAATTAATATTTTTCAAGTCTTTAGAGTAGTACGTGAAACACAGGACCATGTGTGTTTGGAGGAGAAAAGTCAACTCTAAAAGTATTTTCCAAATGCTGAAGCCTTTAATCACCCCTCACCAGTCTACTTATCACTATATATTGTTGTTAGATAAATGTCTCCTTCTACTCTGAGCTCCCGGTCAGGCACCCTGTCCCAGTCACTTTTGGATTCCAGCCTCGCACAAGGCAGCTCTCAGCAAATATTTTTTGAGTAAGCGGAAGATCAGAAACGATGAGTTTTCCACAGCTACCGATCTTTATAGCAACTCAGAGATCATGAGCCTAGAATTTCCTTGGGAGGAATTTTGGCAGGGGTGAGGGTGGGGTATTATTAGGCACGAGCACTTTCCATTCCCCTCGTTTCTTCAGCCCTGTAAACTGATCAGGTGACAAAAGGCATAGTAGTGCCAAGCCCGATTAATCCAAACCAGAATGGCACACACAGTACCTTTCTGTATCACATCAGTTGAGTTTTATTTTCCATCCTTCATATCTGTTTCCTCCTTTGTGTGTAGTTAATGAGCTTTACATTTTAAACAAGAAAATCCAATAAAACACAAAAATCACAAATCAACAGTGCTTTGTTCAAGAATATCCTATTTAATCAAGAAAATTCCCCCAAGTAATACACTCAGTTCAGCCCCCAGGCGCCCGGTGGTGCTGGGTGCTGTAGGGGGAGGGTCAGGGAGAATGTAGGAGAGAAAAGCTGTACTCCCTTCCTGAGGCTCACAATGCCATGTAAGATAGAATACACCCTCCCCCTCTAGGCAAGCATCTTTAGAAATCAAAGATGTTCCCATAACCTACTAATGCATCTGTGCCTTTAATTAGCCCAATCGAGCATATAACTCGGTAAAAATCTCTCACCTTTTCTGTTCCTTTCAACTAATTTCTGAACATTTCATTTTCTAGTAAGCTTTCACTGCATAACAAGCAGTAATGAAATGACCGATATTAACCCATTGTTAGATTAAACAAAGTACATCATTGGCTGGTAACATTCTATATTATTGGGGTTTGAAATGGGTCCCATCCTATGTTGCAAACATTTGGTATTTGCCTAATGAGACCATTCTTGTACCTACAAAGGAAAAAAAGACATTGTATTAAAACATTTCATATTAATGACAGCATGTTCAGCACTTTCCGCTCACAGCCACATCTGTGGGTGAGGCAGGTTTCTTGATATTAAATGCTGCAGTTGGGCCCATATTCTTAGCAAGATGTCTGATTGGCTACTCCCCAAATATACCTTAAATTGGCTTAAAATAGAACAATCACATGCTAACCTGGTAGCATTAGCAACTCTATTAACAGCCAATTTCACATCCACACCAGAGGGAGTAAAAGGTAATTTGCTCATTATCAACACCCTCTGGCAGTGGAAGGAAATGACTGTTCATCAAAAAGTATTTTCCAACATAACAATAGCAGCGCCCATATGTAACCACCTCACTCTCCCTTCCCTCCACAACTGGATCACGGGAGAATGGCTACAGGAAAAAGACCAAAATACAAATGGGTTTGATGTAAGTAGTCTACCTGCCCACTCCCTACTCCCTGCCCCCATCCAAAATCAACCGTACCTTCACCTCACCTCAACCCTTTAGGGTTATAAGTGAAATGTTGGGCAAATAATCCTACAGGGTACAGGATGGATCCCACTACAACAGAAGTTGTGTAGATCGAAAAGTTATCCAACTCTCCATTACTTAACTAGTATCTCAAACTACTTTAACCTAACCCAGTAGAGTGTGGACAGTTCTTGGAGCCCACTATAAGCAGATCTAATCTGTAGACTCACCCAGTGACTGAAAAAAATAAACCACTCAAGAAATACAGTATTGTCCCAATGGTGCAATTTTAAATCTCACCCTTGGCCAGGCTTCATTTAGTAAATATTTCTTTAGAAATGAAGTTCTTTTATTTGTTTGCTTTTATTGGTGTTTAATAAACTCCAGTATGATGTGTTTATATATTTGGGTATAATATTATACTATTGTAGTGACAAATTACAGAAACAGATTTCGTATCTATCTCCTCTGTTCAGCTGGCTGTTTTTATTTGAGAATAGTCATCTCCTAGTTCTTGTCTAGCTCTCTGGGCCTTCTCTTCTTCATACTTTTGTCCACCCTGTCTCCTATACACAGAGACCAGGCTAATCTCCCTGAAGCAATTCTTGAGATGTTACTCCCCTCTCAAAGTTGCCTCCCTGTTGCTCCTTGTTGCCTCCTCGTTGTTTCTAAATAAATTCCAGACTGCATTCTAGCATCTGAAGCTTTTCACAACGCTGCCCTCCCACTTTTCTAGCTCTAGTTAGAAGTTCTCATTTCTCCCTGGTATCCCAGAATACAGCCCATCTGCCCTTATCAGAGTTAAAGGTAAGACCAAGCATACCACCTCCAGAAAGTCTTTTTTGATTGTTCCAAAGGAAAGTGATCAAGTATCAAGTACACCTCTGAATTACAGTAACCCTTTAGGATAGTCTGCCAATTCATAGTGGATTACAAGGGGGCTTCCCCTGGAACTTGTAAATGAGAGAAAGATTGTTCTAAAAGAGCTTGAACCATACCCAGAGTCGCCTTAGAGAGACAGATTAGCTCTGATGACCTGACTGTACCAGAGTATCCTACTTAAGGAAAGAGTTATCAATCTCATGATGCAGAATGGGGAGAAAAACATAGTCCCAGAAGGAATGATGTCTGGACCCCTCCAGATGTCTAGGAGGGATGTCTAGGACATAGGGAACTTAGGCCAACAGATTGACAGTACCAGTCCCATTGGTACTGGAGACAGTTACTATCTGTCTTTGCTATCTGAGACATTTACATGATGTTATCCTGGCCAGTTGCCATTCAACACTATACTCTTGAAGTGTCCTTAGTTCTGATTCTGTCACCCCAAACCTATTTGGTTTCTGATGTTTCTGATGTTAGTCAGAGAGGGTATGTATGTACGTCCATACATGTATGGACTGCAAGTGTTCCAGCTCCCATGATAGTTAGTTCTCACTATAAAGTAGTTAGTTGACTCTTTATTCTTTCAGTAAATATTACTGAGCATCTACTCTGTGCCAGGTATTTATCTACTCACTTGAGTTAAGATGGTAAACAAGAAAAATACAGTCTCTTGATCCTTGGAGTTTATAGTATAGAACGAAATACAGACAAGTACACTTCCAATTCTAATATTGTATAATGGCTGCCTTGTTAGGGATGTTCAGGGACTAAGAGTGGGACCACATGCTTGGAGAAAACACCCAGGCTTTGGGAACCAGAGAAGACTTTGTAGACAAAGTTGTATTTACCCTGAGTCTTGAGGCACCAGCTGAAGTTAGCCCAAAGATGATGGGAGGAGAGAAATATAATGATACGTATAACTCAAGCAGATGGGCAAAAGATTCAGGGTACGTCCGAGAAACTAAGCATAGGTCAACAAAGCTACAGTGGGGAATACAAAGAAGGGCAGGGAGGGTCAGGAAAGCAGGACACAGGTCAAGGAGGGCCTTATAAACCATTTTAAGAATCTTCCTATCATGAGAACAGTAGAGAATTATTGAAAGGTTTTAAGCAAGTAAATGACATGATCATATCTCTACTTGCTGGGGAATAGGCAGGGTCATTGGGGATGAAGAGAAGAAGGCCAATTAAAAGATTTATTTAAAAGATACAACAGGTAGGACTTGGTGAGTGGTGGGATGAGAGAGCTGGGAGTTGGTAAGAGGGGGGGCGGAAGAGGGAAGGAAGGAGAGAGAGAAGATTCAAGATGGTGCTTGCATTTCTGGGCTTGAACAGATGGAATAAGTTGTGGTACCTTTCACTGAGGCAACTTGTAACAGTGGTTCAAGCACAGACTCCAGTTACTGCAGAGTTGGACTACCTGGGTTTGAATCCCTGCTTTACCCCTTACTGCTGTGTAGCCTTGGGTAAGTTACTTAATCTCTCTGTGCCTCATTTTCTTACCTATAATGAAGATAACCAGAATACCTATCCATAGAGTCATCATGCAGATTACATGAGTTAATGGTGATGTGCTCAGAATAGTGCTGGCACATAATAAACGCCTCATATGTTTGTTAAGTAAATAAAATCGGTGACACAGGAGGAGTAACAGGTTTGGAGTAGAGGATTATAAGTTTAGTTTTGGAGATGCTGGACTACGGAAATCTGTGGAATAATCAAGAATAGCTCTCTAGACAGCAGTTGCATATATAGGCCTGGAGCTCCAAATGGAGATCTGTGCTAGAGATTTTGTTCTGGGAGCAATCTCAGATAAACAGTAACTGATATCAGGACAAGGGAGAGAACAGATCAGAGAGGATATGAGAACGAGGACAAGACAAGGGAGAGTCTTGAGGACAATTTCAGGGCATAAGAAGTACTTTACTTGCGAAAAAAAATTGAGGAGCAGTCAGAAAGGCAGTTCTCAGAAAACTAAGCGGTTCTCAGAAACCAAGGACAGAAAGTGTTTCTAGAAGCTGGAAGTAGCCACTGGTGTCAAGTTTGTCAAATACAATTAAGACCCAAAAAAAGCCCATTGGATCTGACAAAAATTTGACCTCGGCCAGTCAGAGTTGCTGCCACTAGGTGGGGATGGAGGTAGGAGAAGGGGGTGGAGGAAAAATAAAGAGACAGCAAATGCAAACAATTTATTCATCGTGGGGAGTAGTGGGGGGAGGAGAGAGCAGACAATAGGTGGAGGTCAGGAGAGGGTTGTTGGGTTTTTTTTTGTTGTTTTTTTTTTTTTTTTTAAGCATAATAGAAGACACTTGAGCATATTTAAATGCTGTCATGGGTTGAATTGTGTCCCCCAAAATTCATATGTTGAAGTCCTAAGCCCTAGGAAAATGTGACCTTATTTGGAAATAGAGTCATTGCAGATGTAATTAGTTAAGATGAGGTCCTACTGGAGTAGGATGGGCCCCTAATCCAATATGACTGGTGTTCTTATAAAAGGGGAATTTGGAGACGGACAGGCACACACAGAGAGAGCACCATGTGAAAATGAAGTCTGAGATGGGAGGGGTGTAGGCAAACCTCCAGAAGCTAGGTGAGAGACACAGAACAGATTCTCCCTCCCAGTCTTTCTCAGAAGGAACCAACTGTGCCCACACCTTGATCTCAGACTCCCAGCCTTCAGAACTATGAGACAAATAATTTCTACTATTAACCACCTATTTTCTAATACTTTGTTACACCAACCCTAGGAAACTAATACAACTAAGTCTCCAGCTAATGGGACATTCCACTGTTTACCTAATTAATCAGGGTCCCAGCAGGAAGCAGATGGCATGCTCAAGTTGAGTAATGAGTGGAATGTTTTCTCAGGGAACCGTATATAAAGGCATGGACAGGGTATAAGGAAGCTACATGTTATCATGCAATGCCCAGGCAGAGTAAGAGCAGGCCTTGACCATTCCCAGACCTCAAGGGCCAAGGATGGAGCAAACCTAAACTGAAATGGGTAACGGAGCAGCTGTTTAGAAGGACCCTGACAGAGGTGTGACCCCAGACTCAGTCACTGCTGGGGAGCTACCAGGGCCAGATCTGAGGTCATATGTGCAAATAGGGCACAGCCCTCCCTCCCTCTGCTCCCCCTGCTGGTGCTGCATATCCACCAAGCCAACCAGAGGCCAGAGGGCAAGTGAGCAGCCCGGTAGGCCCACAGGTGCACCTCACTGGACCAAAGCAGAAGAGGTAGAGTCTAGAAGGGGCAGGGGTGCCTGGGTGGCTCAGTAGGTTAAGCATCTGATTCTTGACTTCACTCCAGGCCAGGATCTCAGGGTTGTGAGATCAGGCTCTGCACTGGGCACGGAAGCCTGCTTACGACTCTGTGTCCCTCTCCCACTGTCCCTCCCACCTCGCTTCGAAGGAGAAGTAGGAGGAGGAGGAGGGGGAAGGAAGGGAAAAGGAGAAAGAGGAAGAAGAAGTAAGTAGTAGTAGCAGTAGTAGCAGTAGTAGCAGTAGTAAGGGGCAAATGGAAACCCAGACCAATCCCTTTTCACACTTTGGAACCGCTTGACTACATTATATATTCAAATGCTTAAACTTTTAAAATGCTAATAAGAAGAATCATTAGGAAGGGAAAGGTTGCAGTCACTGGGCCCCTCACTGCGTGAAGCCCCCACGGGAGGGAAGGGGCTATTTTATGGTTCCAGTACTCTTGTAGTTACATTTGTCATTGCTCATCTCTGCTTCACCTAATGCATACTGGCTTCTTTGCACTTTTTAATTACTGAATAAATTAATATTTATAGTCTCTATTTCTCTTAGAAATATCCATTGAGAGGGACTTTTTCTACTATCACCTGAACTCTTGCCTATATGAAGTGACTGAGGTGTATCTCTCTCTCTCGTAGGATACCTTTGAGATATGCCAGTGAATGTACCTGTAACCAGAACAGGTCTGGTTTAAAATATGGGCTCATAAAAGACAGCAAGTGACTCCAGAGAAGCTTCTGTTTATAACATAATTGGTAAGAATCATTTCTTTTATCTATGATTATAGACATTTATTTAACTAAACCTACTACAAACGGCTATATTATCTCAACTAGTACAGGTTGACTTGCTATGGCTTTTATATGCCTCTATACTAGCTTTAACCAATGCTTTGTTTCAAGGGGAATCTTAATTCATTGCAGAAATTAATGCAATAATCATAAGAATAGTAAATCTTTTGTAACAAAGGCTGATGTACACATGTTCATAAGAGTTCATCTTTGGGTTTTACAACATGAATAATTTTTAATTCCACAAAGTAGCACCAGATATGTGGCAGGCTTTTGAGTCCTTCACTTGGCTTTTCCAGGTAAAATTAAGGAACTGCTTTGTGACAACCCACTTCAGCAGTCTTCAGCTTCTCATACCATAATTACAGCAGCAATCCGCTGGTTACCTGCTTCTTGAAGCAGAAGGACCAGATTTGGAAGTCACTCTTACAACTAAACTATCCTCGTGAATATCTTCACACTGTATTGTCTCTGATGGGGGAGAAAGGGATGTAATAAAATACAGAAACTGTCATAGTGGGAGGAGAAGTTGCTCGTGGGTAAATCATTTGAGGAAAATCAAAACTGAGCTTTGACCCAGTTTCTCTCTCTCATGAATAATGGGATTAAGAGGATGAGCTAGAATAGGCCTCAGAGATCACTGAGGACAAAGGAGGCAACCAGGTGAGTGGAAGAAATTACCTCTGGCAGAAATTCAGCCTTCAGGATCTTTCCAGGTGGACATATCTGAGAGCTGGACAGCTTTTGGGAGGGGAATAAAAAAACCACCTCATGAAGTAACAAGAAAAGCCATACATAGCTGAGCATTTTGATTTAAAAAATAAATAAACATTTAAAAAGCAAAAGATGGGGGGCTTGGATGGCTCAGTTGGTTAAGCATCAGACTCTTGATTTCCGCTCAGGTCATGATCTCAGGGTTGTGGGTTCAACCCCTGCATCCAGGCTGGTTCTGGGCATGGAGACTGCTTAGGATTCTCTCTCTACCTCTCCCTCTGCTCCTTCCCCCCTGTAAAAAATAATTAAGTAAGATATTAAAAAGTAAAACAAAAAGCAAAAGATAAAGTGGAGAAGCAGGGAGTACCCCATGGCCCAAAATGTCTTCCCACAAAATGCACTTCCATAAATGGTCCCAACTGGGTATTTCCAATGTTTTGAAAAGTCACGCGCACGTGCTACAACACACCCATCAAAGTTTCATTCCTTCCCTTTGTTTTGGAGACAGAAATTCCCTTTACATCCTCCTTGTTCCCGGAACCAGGGGAGCGCTGGGGCTCACCCGAGCCTCAAGGCTTTCCCCCACTCCTTGCCCCTTGTGCGGCTGATGCACTCTCAGTTACAAAGCGCTGGAGTGCTCCTGCCTTCAGTCAATCCGTTTAGCCAAAGGCCTCTGATTTGTTCACATTTACTACAACACAGACAGAGGGCTGGAGGATTTTTTTTTCTTCTTCCTTTTTTTTTTTTTTTTTCCCACTATTGATCTGGTGCTTTAAGAGGGGAAAAAATCTCCTTGGCTGTCTAAACACTATTGATCCCTGCTTGGGAGTCGCAGCAGAAGTGTAGAAAGGGCGTGGATGAATTGAAATTTCATTTCCGACAACTTGTTCCTGTTATTTTTACCCTTTCGGACGGGGAGAAACACGTTGCTGCCGCTTCAGTCAATGTGGTCGATAGCTCCACAGAGAAACTCAACACGGCTTCTGCCAGAGGTTTGGCAATGAGACATGATGTTGGATTTGGAGTGTATGAAACTGAAGGATGCTGGCGAAAAGCACGAGGTCTTAGCCAATGGTCTGGGACTTGCTCAGACCTCAAGGGAGCTGTGGCTTCGGAGAAAAGGTTTATAGAGACAACAACATTCCTGTTTGGGAAAGGCCCTGAGTGGCCTCACAAGAAGCTTCACGGTTAACGGGTGCCTGCTTCAGACCCTTGGCTGGCTTTCTGTAACAAGAAAAGGAGAGATCCTCTCCAGCCACAGCTAAATTTCAGGCCTCAAAGAGGAGCATTGTGTCGTGCTCGTACAGGAGGTTGCTCGTTACGGTCTGGAAAAGGACTGATGTAGAAACCGGAGCTGCAGGCCTGCAGGGATCGGGTGGACGATGCTGGGTGTTCAAGGGCACACATCTGCAGCCCGGAGCCTCAGGAAGTGCTCCTACCCCGTCAGCACGCTGAGTAGATGTGGTTTGGTGCCAACAGCACCAGCTTTGTTCTTACTTTTATGAGATGTTCAAAGAACACAGGAGAGAACCAGGCTCCTTCGTCCTAATGGCAACATCTGGCATTTATGTAGCCACGCACCTTTGATCCTTAAGGATCCCAAAGCACTTTATAAACTGCTGCAGTGCTAATGGTCATTGCAAGCACCTTACTTACAGTAAATGTGGTCAGAGATTCCCCATATTGGTTCCCTCTTCTCAATTTTGCAGTGTACAGAACAGTCCTCCATTCTGGAACAAACAATTCCAGTTTGGATCTCAAGCACCAACTTTTGTGTGTTCTTTTTCTTTTTTTTTTTTTCCCTTTTCATTTTGTTCCATACTGTTTGCCCCCCCACACACACACCCTGCTTCTTTTTAACTACAAGTACTTCATAACCGTTCTTAATAAACAGTACTTCATTTACAGTTCCAATTATTTTATAGGCCTGTTTCTGCTTCTATCCCCATCCCGCCCATTCCAGAGAAAGATGAAAATGCTCTTTTCTCCTGGGAGCCAAGAATCTGCATTGCGGATGAGCTTGCAAATTCAGACACAATAAACAGAATTAAGAAAAACTGAGCTGGCATTTGACAGAAATTGTAAAATGACACTTAGAAATGTTGCTCTTGTGGAAATTACTGATATTAAAATATAAATCAGTGTCTTGTGTTTCCCGTAGCACCAGGGGCTCTATTAGGTTATGCAGTTTGATTGCTGAGCTGAACCTAAGAGACTTGGCAGTTCCGTGCTGAAGTTATCCCAAACTATTTAACCCCTCTCCTGCTGGAAAGAAGGCATCCAAGCAAATGCCAGCTAAAAACATTACTTCCAAAAGGCCTTGGTTTTTTCATTGAACACTTTGAAATCTGGGAGAAGGTAGAGGGGGCTACCATGGGGGGAGAGAAGGTAAGGAATTTAGAAAATCCTTTCTCAAGGCAAGAATCTGGTTGCATAGTGCCAGGAATAAGACAGACTAGGACAACTCAAAAAGCAGATTCGAGGGGCGCCTGGGTGGCTCAGTGGGTTAAGCCGCTGCCTTCGGCTCAGGTCATGATCTCGGGGTTCCGGGATCGAGTCCCGCATCGGGCTCTCTGCTCAGCAGGGAGCCTGCTTCCTCCTCTCTCTCTCTCTGCCTCTCTGCCTACCTGTGATCTTTCTCTGTCTATCAAATAAATGGATAAAAATCTTAAAAAAAAAAAAAAAGCAGATTTGATACTAGGAAGGGCAAAGGAGAACAGAGCATTACTTTTTTTAAAAAATATTACCCCTGTTATATATGTATAATTTTTTAAACCCCCACAACAACCCTATAGGGTAAGTACTGTTACTCCAGTTTTTTCCAAGGGAGAAAACTGAGACTCAGAAAAGGTAACTGGCCCAAGCTCACATAACTGGAATCAAAATGTGAACCGTGACTCCATAAATAGGCTGGGGCAAGGAAGCAAAAAGATGAGTCTGGAGCATCTTGAAGGGCCAAAAAGTAAGGAAGTACTCAAGAAAGTTTGGGGGCTTGTTGAAATGACCCAGGGGGCACCTGGGTGGCTCAGTCTGTTAAGCAGCCAATTGTTAATTTTGGCTTAGATCATGGATCTCAGGGTCCTGAAATGGAAACCTAAGGCTGGTTCCATCTCAGCAGGGAGTCTGCCTAACATCCTCTCTCTCCTTCTCCCTCTGCCCCTCCTCCCCCCCACCCCATGTGCGTTCTCTGTCTCTCTCTCTCACATAAATAAATAAGTCCTTAAAAAGGAAAAAAAAATATATATGGGAACCAAACTGAAAGAGCTCCCAGTGGCCGAAGTTGGAACATTTGAGCAACAAAATAAACGATGATATTAAATTATAACCCATGGAATAAAATAGATAGCCATGAGTTCATACTGCTGCAAATAAATAAATAATTAAATGGGAGAGAAGGGGCAGCTCTTCCTAATGAAGAATTCCAGTGAATAAATGTAGAAGGAGTAAAGGAAATTTAAAAATCCCCATTAGGACATTGCAGCAATAATTGTTGCAAGCAGGATGCACCTTGCTAAAAATAGTAGGTGAGAGTTTCAGGGGAAAAAAAAAAACAGGATATTTATATGTCCTCAAAGTATCCCCCCCCCCCATCTTAAGACGTTATTAATTATAATGGAGAAAATAGTCTAACTGCATAGTGGATAAACTTAATAAACAGTAGCATAACCAAATGACCAGTGTTAACATCATCAATAACAAGACATACTAACATTATGTCATACTGATGCTAACATTGGAAAGTTGGAGAAAGGGTATATAGGAACTCTAGACTATTTTTGCAGCTTTTCTGGAAATCTAAAATTATTTCAGATAGGTCTGTACGTTCCCAGTTTTTCACAAGAGTAGACCGCTGTTAGCCATGTGGGGAGACAAAGCAAATCACAAATAACCATAATAAAGGAAGGTGGTGGCGTGTGAAAAGAATTGTAGATAAAGTGCTGTAAGCATATGAGGCGCTACCTACCTGGCAAGGCTGGTGTGAGGATTAATTCTGTTATTCTATGTTTATAACTGTGCCTTACATAGAGTAGTTGCCGTACAAATGTTCCTAGTGCCCGTGGCTGGAGGGAAGATGACAGAAATGGCAGTTGAGTTGAGTCTTGAAGGTGTGATTTTTGGATAGGCAGAAAGATTTCTCATTTAAAAGGAAAGATGCTGAACAATCCAGTGGGGGAGTGCTTGCCATGTCAGTCATTCGTAGTGGCAACCAAGATGAGAGGAGTGTGTGCTTCAACAGAGAAAACTTTATTAAATGGCATAGCAATATTGCTGGTGTCAGTAGGCAGATCTCCACGCTGGATCTCCCTACTCTATACAGAAAATGGAGAAAGAGAAAGAGTGAAAGCAAAGAGGTGATGTATCAAGAGAAACCCAAGTCAAGTGTCAAGGAAAGGAAGAGGCATTTGAGAAAAATATCTGTTCACAATGGAACAGGAGTTCTAAAATTTATGGTAGAAGCAGCTTGTTGAGGTGCTAAAAATGGGGAGTTGTCAAAAGGTCTCTCTGAAAAGAACATAAGGATACTTTGTCCATTTATTTGCATTAGATTCAGCTCATGAAGCAAAAAAATAACAGAGACTTGGGACGCCTGGGTGGCTCAGTTGGTTAAGCAGCTGCCTTCAGCTCAGGTCATGATCCCAGTGTCCTGGGATCAAGTCCCACATAGGGCTCCTTGCTCTGCAGGGAGCCTGCTTCTCCCTCTGACTCTTCCTTCCACTCTGTCTGCCTGTGCTCGCTCTCACTCACTATCTCTCTGACAAATAAATAAATAAAATCTTTAAAAAAAAAAAAA
>NC_081573.1:45901149-46043490 GCF_022355385.1 Mustela nigripes
CGGGACGCCTGGGTGGCTCAGTTGGTTAAGCAGCTGCCTTCAGCTCAGGTCATGATCCCAGTGTCCTGGGATCAAGTCCCACATAGGGCTCCTTGCTCTGCAGGGAGCCTGCTTCTCCCTCTGACTCTTCCTTCCACTCTGTCTGCCTGTGCTCGCTCTCACTCACTCTCTCTCTGACAAATAAATAAATAAAATCTTTAAAAAAATAAAAAATAACAGAGACTTAAGATAGAAATTGCTCTCTGAATGGTGGTTCCACAGCATTCAGGGGCTTAGGCTCTTTCTGTTTTGTCTCTATGAGCATCTTCGGTTCCAAATGGTTGTTTTAAATCAGCATTCTAAATCATGGGGAAGGAGGAAAGAATGAAGAGCTGTACACTACTACTAACTAAGAAGATTTTCTGGAAGGTTCCCACAGTATTTCCTTGTACATCTCAGTGACCAAAACTTAGATGTGCAGCCATAACAAGCTAGCTATAGGAGAGGCTGAGGTAGTTAGTCTTCTATTTATTTATTTTTATTTTATTTTAATTCCAGTGTAGTAAACATACAGTGTTATATTAGTTTCAGGTGTATAATATAGTGATTCAACAACTCCATATATTACTCAGTGCTCATTAAGGTAAGTGTACTCTTTTTTTTTTTTTTAAGATTTATTTATTTATTTGAGAGGGAGAGCATGTGCATGAGAGTGAGGGGAGGGGTAGAGAGAGACAATCTTTCAAGCCAACACCCTACTGAGCAGGGAGCCCCATGGGGCCTGATGCGGGGTGGAGGCAGCAGCCCCAAGCAGGGCCCTATTCCAGGACCCATGAGATCACGACCTGAGCCAAAACCAAAAGTCAGTTGCTCAACCAACTAAGCCACCCAGGTGCCCCTTCACCAATTTCACCCATCCCTCCACCCACCTCTCCTCTAGTAACCGTCTGTTTGTTCTCTTTAGATACGAGTCTGTGTTTTGGTTTGTCTCTCTTTTTTCCCCCTTTGTTCATTTCATAGCCTTTTAGATGAGCACATGGACACCCCAATAAAATTAAGGCTCTGTTACGAAGGAAGACAAGGAGTATGGATGCTGGAACAGGTGATTGATAGCCTCTGTGAAAAGTATCAAAGAAGATAGACATGGGGAGAGAATTTCACCTGTGACAATGAGGCTGATAAATCCTGGAAACCCTGCTCGTGTTCCTCCTGGACCCTCATTTCTTCCACCATTACAAAGTCTCCTTCTGGGAAGACCCAACTAGCCATGCTTCCTCTCCAGAAGCGCCTCGGTCCTAGGGTTGGACAATAACCCGATCAGAGACCTTGGTGTCAAGTTCCTATTCATTAAGTTATGGTCCAGAACCCCAAACCCTGGCAAAATCATCTCTAGTGTCATCTCCCCCTTCCGCCTTCCCCTATCAGATATGCCCTACATGATTAAGGAATTTCTCTTTTAGAACTGAGTTTGGAGGGCGCCTGGGTGGCTCAGTGGGTTAAGCCTCTGCCTTCAGTTCAGGTCATGATCTCAGGATCCTGGGATCGAGCCCCGCATCAGGCTCTCTGCTCAACAGGAAGCCTGCTTCCCCCTCTCTGCCTGCCTCTCTGCCTACTTGTGATCGTTCTCTCTGTCAAATATATAAGTAAAATCTTTAAAAAAAAAAAAAAAAAAACTGAGTTTGGACCCAAAGAATAGACCCTGTTCATGCTAAACTTCTGCACAATATAGCTCCATCCATGCATTCTGGGTAGGAATAATTTATTATACAAAGAGCATCCCTATAAATTCATGGTGCTCACATATTTTTTTAAATTTTATTTATTTATTTATTTATTTATTTGACAGAGATCACAAGTGGGCAGAGGGGCAGGTGAGGGGGAGGGGGAAAGCAGACTCCCCGCTGAGCAGAGAGCCCAATGCGGGCCCGATCCCAGGACCCTGGGATCATGACCTGAACTGAAGGCAGAGGCTTAACCCACTGAGCCACCCAGGTGCCCTTCATATATTTTTTAAATAGAGGAAGCATTGAACATCCTCTCATTATTTTAAGAATTAAGAGCCCTGGAATTTATCACACCTTTTTCATTGGTAGGGG
This sequence comes from Mustela nigripes, assembly GCF_022355385.1. Lineage (NCBI taxonomy): Eukaryota > Metazoa > Chordata > Mammalia > Carnivora > Mustelidae > Mustela > Mustela nigripes. The sequence goes on from NC_081573.1 coordinate 45,903,225, forward strand.
GTGGAACATTGGAGAAAATTCTAAAACCCAATAATAACTTATAAAGGAACAACTTATGGCTGAGTGTAGGTAAACCTACTCGTTTTGATTAACCCTCAGGGAAAATTTTAACTTTATCTCCTAAATTTTTTTCCAGTGTTACTGAGATATAATTGACAAACAGCATTGTATAAGCTTAATGTGTACAGCATAATGACTTGATTTACATATATTGTGAAATGATTATCATAATAAGCATAGTTAAGATTTCATATAGATACCAAAAAAATGCTTTATTTCCTTGTGATGAAAACTCTTAGGATTTACTCTCAACTTTCAAATAGACTACAACAGTGATAACTATAGTCATCATGTTGTACATTCCATCCCCAGTTCTTATTTCTCTTATAAACATTAGCTCATTTTTTCTAAGGCTAGTAGTCCATCCCTACACCCAGGCAGTTGGTTACCAGTTCCTTGGGAAGAGAGCCAGTATGAGCAGTCTGTGGTTATGGCATTAGTGTAACCTCATGTAGGTAAATGGTGTATGAAACCCTAACACGTGTTTCCCATCCTGCCCACTCAACCTACACTTCATCAAATTCATTCACTTGTACTTTTTCTTTCCTCTCCCAGACACTAAACAAAGCCTTTCTGAGTTAGGAAAAGGGAAGGAGAGGGGAATTTGAGCATAAGCAAGAGAATTAGACCCTGATGAGATTGATTAGGAGGGCAAGAGTCAGGGAAACAATAGAATCCCAGATAGGCTTAGCAAACCAGGGGCAAAAGATACTTTTGATCAATACCAGAAATGGGGGGCAGAAAAGTGAGCAAGATCTTAATTAGGATCCTATACCCTTTCTCTCAATGCCTTTCTAGGCAAAATGCAGAAATGTTAAGGCGGGCCTAAGAAGAGAGGGCCTGAGACCAATCTGCCATGTGTGTGTGTCTCTTTCTGCATTGGGAGCATCCTTGGAGAATGAAAGAGGGTCATCAGCCCAAAGCCCACAGTACGAGGAAAATGCAGTACATGCAGCCTGTTGACCAAGACACAGACATCTCAGCATACTCCACCTGGGAGAGCTGGAATATGACCATGGACTAGAGCCACCTCCAATGCCGGACTCCAACCTAGGACCCCGGAATTTAGGTGTGCTCTGAAGAGACTTTAAAAAGGTGGAAGGAATCATGGACTGATTATTTTCAACCTGAAAACAATGGCACTTTCTCAGAAATAACTAAGATTCTGCTTTCTGACATTCGATGAAAATGGAGTTCAGTAACCGGGTTGAACAATAGAAAAATGGTTGCTTTTTCTTTGCACACTTGAGTTCATACCTGCTAAACTAGTCACTCGTGTAAGGTACAGTGCTCGGTGTTTCTTGGGAATCTGTAAGGTGCTCTGAGTGTGGGCTGAAGCCTACCCGGAGGCACAAACATCTCTGAGATGCTCTGACCAAGTTTCTGTTTTCACTACAACCGGTTTTGTTGTTGTTGTTGTTTTTCTGGTCACAGCTGTCACCAAGGGAAGGCCTGCCGGAAGGATAAAAGGAGCAGAACTTTTGAATACAAGAAAGCAGTTCCCTGGGCAGATGTGGCAGAATTGGATATGCCAGTAGAAGAGAAGAGGCATGAGGAAGTGAAGGTCTCAAAAGAGATGCAGAGATAGTACCACAGAAGACACAGAATAAGCGTTTGAGAAGAGAGAAGACATTCAAGTCCTAGACCCAGAGATCAGAATCCACAGATCAGGTAGGGAGCGTCTCCTTCTGTAACGAGTTCTCTCCTCCACAAAATATCGGCCCCGCCACACCCCTCAGAGAATGTTGTGAAGGCTCACATGACCATTTTATAAAACATCTGAAGCTTCCTCAGAGCACTCTTCCTTGTCCATCTGGCAAACCATACTGTCAAATGCATTGAAAATTTATCATATAACCCTTCCATTTTATTCATCATAAGCACTTTCAAATTGCCCACTGCTGTTGTTAATGACTCACAGGATTCCCACGTCTCCTTCATGGAACACAACTTAGTTCCCTCTTTTTTTTTTCTTCTCACTTACTTTACTTAGTAAAGCCCAATGTATTTTCATGCAAATAAGAGAGCCTCTGCTTCCATTTTTCCTTCCAGATACTTTAGTCCTTTGCAACCATAGCTGTATAACTCCGTAGCTGATGTTATCATCACAATCTAGACAGTCATTTTTCTGCCTTGGGATAAGATTTCACTTGGTTTAAGAGTCATCTCTTGACCATCCTGTAGGTCTGCCTGTAGAGGAATATTATTCTCAAGGATATATTTGTTCCATTCCAACTTTTGTATGATGCTTGGGCTGAATTCATGGTTCCAACTAAAGAAAGATGTGCATCAAGGTAGAACGTTGAATCAGTGAGCCTTAGTGCTAGGAAAGTCAATAGTCATTTAATACAACACTTGCACCTACCACCCAGTTTATAGAGCCAGAAACAAAGCCTTGGAGAGATGAGTGCTTTTCTTTCCAAAGGCTCCTCCTTAACTTAGGTGCTGAACAAGGTTTAGAAGTTTGGTGGGCTAGTGCCCTGTTTACTGTTTTTAAACCACACCATTTTTAGTCTTCTCATTTGTGTAGTGCTGTAGATTAAATGTTTGTGCCCCCCCCCCCATTCACATGTTGAAATTCTAATCCCCAAAATGATGGTATTAAGAAATGGGGACTTGGAGTGGTGATTAGGTCAAGAGATGGGAACCCTTATCAATGGGACTAGTTCCCTTATAAAGAGACTACAGATCACTCCCTTGCCTTTCCGCCATATAAAGTCACAGCAAAAACAAAACAGAACAAATAAAAACAAATAAACAAACAAACAAAAAACAGATGTCTCTGAAGTGGGTCTTCACCAAATACTTAATCTTCTAGCAAACTGGTCAAGAATTTCTCATTTCCAGAACTGTGAGAAATTTCCATTGTTTAGAAGCTACCCAGTTTGTGGTATCTTGTTATAGCAGTACGACCAGCTAAGACACCCAATGTCGACCTCATCTGTGACATTCATCATTATTTCCTTTAAGGCATAAAGGAAGAAGTCAGGCATAGCCATGTGACTTGTTTTGGCCAATGAACGATGAGCAGAAGTGAAGTGTGTCAGCTTCCGCTTTAAGAACCAGTGTGTTCTCCCTCTGCTGCCGTGGCAACAGGCAACATACTAGAGGAGGTTCTACCAGCTGAGGAAAATGAAGAGCAGCCCCAGCTGAGTCATAAAGGACATGTAGCACAGTGAGAAAGAAACCTGCATGGTTTTAAGTCACTGAGATTTGGGGGATGTTCATTCCTGCAACATCACCCGGCCTCTCCCAACTGAGTAGGCCTGAGCTAAATCCCCACTCCCATGATGCATCTCTGTGCACAAAGACTAAAGAGAGTAAACAATGCAACATACCAGAACACAACCCCACAAAACATTCCGAATTCCATGTCTCGCCAGCATTCTTTCTTCCTCTTGGCTTATATTAGGGGTGGAGGATGTGGTTCATTACAAAGAATGAGTATTTTGATAGCTTCTCATTCTTGGAACTATTCTGCAGGTAAGTGCCTAGTGGAAATTTGTAGAGTGAAAAATATAATAAATTAGATTACTTTAATGAGTAAGAGCATTATGACCTGAAAAGCATCATCCTGTACCTAAGTACACACATACATATGCAAAAAAACTTTGGTTTTCCTTGAGACTTTTTATATGGATAATTTTCAGCCCCTCTACAAGTTTCATAACTTTACAAGCACCACATTACAGTAAACCGATGCTTTGAAAAACACCACATCATCAGGTATCTCCAAAGTAACAGTTACAAATTAATGACAGCTTCTCAAGGAGTAGTAAGACAGCTCATGTGACCTTGGGTAAGTCACTTAGCCTCTCTGGACTAGTTTCCTCCTTAAACAAATATCGTAATAATAACTACTTCCCAGGGTTATATTGAGAAAGAAGGTGGGCTGTGCACGTTCTGTCTTCATAATTAGTACATAATGTTAACTATATTTGAGCCATTGAATACTTAAGTCAGAAAGTAAGATCATCTCAGGACTCTTACTTTCCAAGAAATTGTGAATTCAGAAATTATTTAGTCCACCAAGTGTTAGTTTTGGGAAAAGATGTAAACCCTTAATTCTGTCTGTCTGGTGAAGGTGTTAACACACTTTTGAAAACACAGATGGACAGACAAGTAGGTATTGCTAACAGTTCAGGAAATTTTTCCAAGCTCCCTGCTGACAGCGTGGATCCAGATGAGAAAATCTTTAAAAGTCCAGACTCATTTCTACTTTTATCATCTTAAATTCTTGGACTTTTGCAGGTTTATAACAAAGCTCAGAAAATGCTAAAGCTTAAAGGAGAATTGAGAGGTGCCAAGGAAATGAAAGATGAGGTAAGGCTCCTAACTCTCCTACACACAGGGAGGTGAACCTATGTTACAGTGAACTTCTTTCTCAAGTTTCATGATTCAAAATTCTAGGAATAACAATCCCAGAATATCACAAACAGAGGTGGGCAGCAGATAATAGTGTTTAAAAGCCCAGACGTGAGCTAGGATGGGTTGGGGTCCATATCTAATAGTAGTATAATATCAGGCATGTTACTTACCCTTTGGGACCTTCCTCTTCCTTATGTAGAAAATATGAATAATTAACACCCCTCTCAAAGGTTTGCTTTGAGGATTAAGTAAGATACCACATGTAAAACACTAGTTCTTGGGACGTAGGAAGCATTTAAAAGGTAGTGGCTATTGTTGCAAGCATTGTCTCTCTAACTGGAATGATATGGAAATGGAGTGTTCTAATTAGTCTAATATTTTGGTCAAACCGTGTTTACCTATTCCCTGACTTGTTCCAAAAAGCATTTAAGGGGGGATGTGTAGGGTAGTATAAGATTGCCCCACATGATATATGCTTTCAACAGACCCCCTATCAAGAGATGAATACTAAAAAAAAAAAAAAGAGAGAGATGAATACTTTCTAAAAGAGATGTTTCAGCTCCTTTCCTGCTGGATTACTGGAGGGAGCTGTACAGGATTTGCTGCATGTTCTGCAGGGAACAAGGATTTGGTATGGATTTTCTAGAAGGGCATTTCGTCATTCAGTTGATATCTTTGGACCACCTTCCATGTGCCAGGCATTGTTCGGAGGCTGAGGATAAAGCAGTGAACAAAAGAGAGAAAGATCCATGTTCTCGTGGAGCTTACTTTCTGGTAAAATAATTTCTCCCAAGGATATGATAGAGAAAAGTATGTAGCAACTGCCCAAATGCCAATAAAAATCAGCCCGTATTCCAGAGGTGGCGGACCACTGCCGTATGCCATGTGTATCCTAACCCATATATTTATGCAGTATGCCAATTTTTTAAAGAGTTTAGAACACAATAAAATATACTCATTCTTCACTAGATGAACAAAATTGGTTCCAAAATTTTTGCTTACAGGCAAAACCTTGTATAAGTGCCCATTAACTCCCATTATAAGTAATCAAAAACTGCTATGTTTCTATTGATGGTAAAGTAAACTCAGAAATCAAGTTAGTAATATTGATAACAGTGCTTGAAATTACTATAGATAACTGTAAACTCTTACTACATAAGTAAAATGTAAAGATTCCTGAAGCAATGATGATTTTTAAGGTTTTATGCTTTTTAAAACATACCTCTCATGAGAAATTGATACATTCTGAATGAATGGTAGTAGCGGTTAAAAGTAGTTTTCCATTGTTTGTTAAAGATTTGCCTTTATCCTCAGATTTAAAAAAAAAAAAAAAAAAAGACAATTTCCCACAGATGATGACTTTTATGGTGTCGTTGGTTGACTCCTAGAAACTGCCACCCAAGCTTTCTTGTTCAGGTACCAAATCCTGAGGGACTGCTGCCATCTTAAAAATTTGTAATGCTCTTGACTTCTGAGAGTGCTTGTGAGTCACAAGCCTCAATTTAACATCAGCTTCCTCCAAGAGGAAGCACGGGACTATGTGTCAATACTTTGAAGTCTAGAGCAAAATTTCTTCCTATCCTTGGAAATGTATGTTCGAGAAGGCATGCTCTTTGAAAAAGACCCGTTGAATCAATACAGAAAATTTTCTTCAGTAATCAATCTATTTTCCAATAACTATCATGATGCAACCACAGTACGAGCACTCACCACTTTGCCAGCACTTGGTAGCTGTTGCTGATGTCACATGCCTTTAAGCAGTAACCAGGTCCCAACCTCATCTAAGCAAAACTCGAGTATCTAAGAACATCGCTTGCATAAGTGAAAACTCACCTAGGAGCAGAGGCTTGTGATTTCAGCCATCATTAATGACTTCAGATCTAGGACAGGATCAGATGGTGCCTGAGGGTCAGTATTATGACTCTCAGCTCCTCTCATGCCCCAGTACTGGTTACAGAGCTTTGACTGATGAAATGTCGGATTAAATCAATTCCTGCCACATATTGATACTCAAAAGGCATCTGCCTGGAATTTAGCCTTCATAAAATAGATAGGATTAGAAATAGTGTACAGTGACCTCTGTGCAAGATATTAGCAAGAAATTAGGTTTACTGGAACTCAGAAACACTTGCCTCCAGAACACTCTGGAGTTCTGAGGTGAGCGCATCCTCTTCTTACCACTACCAGCAGTAAAAAATACTTTGTTTTGCATGAAAGTCACCTCATTGTTCTCCTAACATTTTCACACCTGTTCTGATAAATTTTTTTAAAAACTCTTTATGATCTGGACTTTTAAAATGAATGGTTAGGCTTTGATTTCAAAAGCAAATTTCATTTGACATCCAACAAAACACATTTGTTATTCAATTGGTTTACAGAATCCTCAAAGAAAGAATTATTTATTCCAAGCCTCTTATTTTCTGAATGAAGAAATTGCCTCAGAGACTCTGAGTCAATGCTACTGTCCAAATTAGATGAGATCATCTACATTAAAATCCAATTCTGAAGTCCTGTTGCTGCATTGGAATGGGGCCAAGCAGGCTTCTGCTCAGAAGACATCTAAAACTGAAGGGAGAAGGGTTTTTTATTGGCCTGACAGAGGGAGGGCATTGAGCTTTTAAGTTGTAGAGGCTCAAGTTGTATATCATTGCTACTTTGTTAATGAGTCCACAGTGTGTCAGGCTCCACATGGAACAATCTGGTGACATGGTCCTCACTTTAAAATGCATATATTCAGCAGTAAGGCAAGAGTATAGAACATTTGACACTTCCATAGAACAGGCATTGTATTGTCACCTAATCTGCTCGTAGATGCCGAAGAGTCCTGGAGCAAGAAGGGAAGAGATCCCTAGGGTCCCAACCTCCAGAGAGCCTCTATTCCCTATTCCCAGCGTGGCAGCAATGAGAAAGGAAATTTAAAGCGCTAGGATCAAGCTGCTGCTCCTTGTCAGGTCAAGGATTTTGTTTTCTAGTTAGAAAACAGTGCCCATACACCACTCTACACACATTCTCTTAAGAGAGTCCCTGGTAAATTGTAGTAATGGTAATTACATGCTTGGGGCAGTTGACATCCACTGTTATTTTTCTGAAAGTGAGGAACAAGGGACGGGAGGAAGAGAGAGAGTTTTGAGATAATGAAATCCTTTTAATGACAGAGCCATGCCGTTAACCTAATTAAACTGTAAAGTGGTAAAAAAAAAAAAAAAAAAAAAATCCAGGTACTAAATGGAAATGAAGAAATAAATCAGCTGAGACAGCAGCACTTCTGGGAAACCTTCTGAATTCCGAATACTCTGACATTGTGGTGTCCGATTCTCGTGGTTATCCTCTGGCCCCCTCGGCCTTGCGCAGAGGTCTCTTAAACTGACCTGTCCGGTAAGGCTTGATTTACGATGTCCATATCAGGTCTCCAGCTCCCCTAGGAATGAGAGTTATGTAGCTCGTATATTTAAGAAACCAAAGCAATCAGTGGAATATGGTGGCAGATCATTGGCTATAGGGTCAGAAGAGCAGAACTCTCCTCATTCTGCTGCTAACCAGCTAGGGGACCTTGGGCACTGTCGTTTGGATCACTTTACCATTTCTGTGCACCCATGGCTTCTGTGTACTTTTGCACCTGAAACTCTCTTAGAAGAATTGCCTTTGGGCTAGTGGGGTCACTTTCCTCATAAGAGCAGACAGCTGGAAATCCTTGGGAGCTTACATCCCACAAGGCAGCCCTTAGCCACTGACTGACTGATAATGAGTCTGACAGCCCAGCTTTTGCAACTAATCAAGACGAGCTCTGAGGTGTAACTTTCACTCCAGAGTTCCCTCTGGGATCAGGCTGAAGCTACTGCCTGCAGGACTTTGTCTGAAATCATGCCCTTCACTGGTTTCTCCCTCTTTCCTGTCCTGCTTTCCTCCACTTCCTTGTTGATTTCTCTTGGGAGTGTTTCTTTAATAGATGCCAGGAATCTTCACCAAAGAGCCCGCTTTGGCTAATCTAATACAAGGCAAGGATCTACCATAAAAGCAGCTGCCTCGGCTCCAGCATCTAAAACTCGGAGGTGGTAGGACCTGCCCTCTTGAGTGTTATGAAGCGTCTGCACAGTGATAGGACTAAGGTACTGGACAGGTTCACAAAGGGCTTCTAAATCATTTCTTTTCGTACCGTTACCACCCAGAACACTGGGAGTGGAAGGTGGCATCCTTCTGTGATGGGGAATCCACTTTCTTACCACAGCTCACTCAAATTGCTGTGCCACACTCTCTATTTTGTTCTTGATCATTAATTTCCATTCTGACCTACCTGTAATTAGCTAATCTTTTCACTTGTAATCAAAGGCAAATTATCTTATGCAATCAGTGATTTTGCTTTTATTTTCCTTCGTGTACATCTCCACAGAAAAGCAAGCACTAGGTTTACAGGGAAGGGAGGTCTTTTGGTTTAGTGGGTAAGAAGAGAAAGTTAAGACACTTCAGAATCAACATCAACTCCATCACTGATTCACTGTAGTCCTGACAAGTTCATTTGACATCTCACTATGTTCATTTCATCGGTGGCAGAGCCATTAATATTTATAGACAGTCTGCTAGGTGCCTGGAATTATTCTAGGCACTGACTTCCTCTTGAAAAACAGGGGAAGTGTCTGCGATGTCCCCACAGCAGTGGGTGAAGATTAATTAATGTAAATAAGTAATTGTCTGAATAATGCAGAGCGCTCAGACACCTCGCAAATGGATACTGTGTAAATGTTATACTGGGTGAGTAATAACAGCTAAGAGTTGACGGACAAATTTCCAGCAAATTTAAAGTCTCTGTCAACCAGTTAAGTGAACGAAAGTAAGCATTTTCTTGATAGTTTATAATTGATGCTTTTGTTTTTCTGACTGCCCAGGCTGGGGAGAGAGACAGAGAAGTGAGCAGCCTGAACAACAAGCTCTTGAGCCTGCAAGTTGACATCAAAAATCTGCACGATGTTTGCAAGAGACAGGGGAAGACCTTGCAGGAGAATCAGCTTTGCGTGGAGGAGGCGATGATGAGCGACAACCACGTAAGGGATTCAGCGGCTGCTACCCACTTCTGCTCCCTCAACTTTCACCTCTGCTCCCTTAGGAGCAATAATAGAAAATTCTTCCACTAGTCATTCATGAGCATTGATTGACCAGGCAATGAGAGAGAATTAAACACACTTACACTGCAACACACACACATACACACACAAAAACCCCATCCCTGCCCTCAAGATTTTTCCATTTAGCTATCTCCAAGGTCATCTACATCTGAGGCCCTGTCTTTTCCTTATCTGGCCTTTCACACCTGGATTTGCAGCTCCTGAGGCCCATGGCCCTGAAAAGACCAAATCATAGTTATGTAAGGAGAGTAGCTTCTCCTAATGGATTTTAGACAAACTTCTAAGTCAACCATGAAAATCACAACTGTCCCACTTGCTCAGAGGTGTCACTGCTCATCAGTGCAGCAGGTGATCTGGGTTACCCCATCGGCAGCTCTCGGCCTACAAGCTTTCCTTTTGGATGCAGGAACCCTGTCACCAGTCAAGCTCAAATGCAGAATGACTAATGCCCGCAAAAGCAGTCCTCTACCAATGACTGACGGGGAGGTGGTTAAATAACCTATCACTCCTGCCCCTCAGTCACGGAACACCCCAGACATGCTCTTTCCTGGTGTTCCTCAATAGGATCCTACATCAGCTGCCCAACGTGGGAACTAGCTTGATAACGCGCCCTTCTGAGGCTCCTTTCCTTTCCTTGTCTCATTTCTCCATGGTTTCCCAAGATCACTTCCATGCAAACTCCTACTGGACACCCCTTCCCTTGTCACAGGGCTTCCTTCCAGAGGTGTGGGAGCCCAGATACTCAGTAACACTTGCCCTGCACGTGTGTAAACAGGAGCACGATCATCTTTTTTGATTAATACTTAACTGTAGGCTAGGGAGTTCATCAGCTGGGGCAACTTCACGTCAGCTGGAGGTTTTCTCTCTTTGGAAATTCTAGTGCTAGGGTCTTTAAACTGGTCACTAAATTTATCCCCATAAGCTGGGGAGACAACCGGGAAATATTTTCCCATAGTTCTCTAAATCTTTGAGTTTGAAAGAATGCCTTACTTGCAGCCTTCATTTCCTTTTAGGGACTTGAGTCTTTGGCAAACATGAAGCAGGAACCAGTTGCACAGACCTGTCAACCAGACCCCCAAGTTAGCCTTGGCTGCTGTGTAAGATTCCACCATCTTCCACATTTGTGGTCAAGGATCTGGTTTCTCTTAACTGTGTCTGTTAGAGTTCTTCCAGGACTTACCATCTCCCTATAGAAACCACAGATTGGTCTTCTGCAATGCCCTAAAAATGCTACCAACAAAGCAATTCCACCTTCTCCTACTGAGTGTTACTGTCCTTCCCCCAGGAGGTCACAAACACAGGAAAATCCATCGGTTTTCCTAAATGGATCTCAGGGAAAATATTACCATAATTTACTTCTTTCTAAATATTAACATTTTAAGATATTTTCACCATTGCTGTCCAAGTTTATTTATTCCCCCAGTCAGGGAAAGCCATGTGGCTTATAAACGTACCTAGCAACTTGGAAGGAGAAAGGCATTAAATCGCATTTTATTATTCTAATTGCCCAGAAGAAGGTCTAACAGCTTGAAATAAGCTTTAAAACAGGCTCTTTTTTTCCTAGCACTTAGTGCAGAATTTAAATTGCAGACTATGCATACAAATACACAATTAGATGTAGACTTATACTCATCCACTCAGAAAATCCCTGCAAGATCTGCCCTCTACAAGGAAATGTAATGTGGGAACAGAGGGGAAACCCAAGACTTTCTGAAATTTTCGACTAATATCTAACAAGGATCTGGAGAAATGAGGCAGAGGTCATAGTTCCGATCTACAGTTAGGAGAGAAAATTAAAAGACTACATCAGATGTTATGTGTAAGTACAGGGATGGCAGGCAGGGGGTGGGTAACCTTGTAAACCAAGAATATGTTGTGTTCCAAAACCCAGGAACAGAGATAAGATGAGGGTGAAGCAAATGAAGTACTAGGGTTCAGCATTGACAGGGTTCTCCCCCATCATGGGCCAGCCCTGAGCTTGCCCCACCCTGAGGCGGAATGCCTCCTGAAAAATTGCACATCACATGCCCCACGGTAGTTCTGGCCCTGTCCAGGAACCAAAGAGTGCCTCGATTAAAGTGAAAGGAGAAAAGAACAACAGAGATATCATAAGAATGAGCAAATTAGAAAAAGCAGGGTCTCTCTGAGCAATTGCCCAGACAACTTTGGCCCTGGTGGTGGCCTGGGGAGAATACCCTGAGATTTAGGACAGCCCAGATTGTCAACCTCATCTTTGAAGTAGATGAAGGACACTATTCTTAGCATTAAACTATGTAAAGAAGCTTGATTTCTGAAGATAAAAGTCACTGGTCAAATATGGGTTAATATATCCTTGATGGAAATTAGGACACAGAAATATCACTTTGAGTTATTAGGAATGAAAAAAAAATTTTTATTTTTTTTTTAAGATTTTATTTATTTATTTGACAGAGATCACAAGTAGGCATAGAGGCATAGAGGCATAGAGGCAGGCAGAGAGAGAGAGGAGGAAGCAGGCCCCCCGCCAAGCAGAGAGCCTGATGTGGGACTCGATCCCAGGACCCTGAGATCATGACCTGAGCCGAAGGCAGTGGCTTAACCCACTGAGCCACCCAGGCGCTCCGAAAAAAAATTTTTTAATGGAACTGCTAAATGCAATGTAAGATCTGGGATTGGATCCTAGAACAGAAACAAATAAACAAACAAACATTAGTGGAAAAACTGATAAAATGCAAATGAAGGTGTACTTTAAGTAATAGTAACCTGCCAATGTTAATTTCCTAGCAGGACAAATGTACCACAATTACATAAAATACTAACCTTAGGGAAAGATAGGTGAAGAGTATATGGAAACTCTATCTACTACTTTTGCAATTTTTCTGCAAATCTAAAATTATTCCAAAATGAAGAGCTTTCCCCCACCCCTTAAAGGGACTCTCTGGTAGACAGAGATCACAGATGAGAAAAATGTCTAAGCGATGAAGATGTATCCAAAAGAAATGCACATCACTTAAACACCTAGTTCTACACTCTACCAATATAAGAAAGTACTTGGTAGAGAATGTAAAAAGTAACTGATAAACCTATCTAGTGGTAAAAGGCTAAACCAGGGTTTCAGGGAAAATATCTCACCTAACACCTCAAAGATAGGGAAAGAAGTTCATGACAATGACTGGGGAATGATGAGACTTTCAGTTCTTAAATGAAGGGGGAAAATCAGCAGGGATCCAGTTACCAGAGCAATGCCAATCTGAGACAGAAGAGAGTTAAGCACAAACTAGAATAGGGAATAAAATGGTTAAAAAGTATTTTGAAAAGCCGGCTTTAGGCAAATCAGCAGGACCTGATGACATACTTTGAAGAGTACTTAAGGAATTGGCAGGTGTTATTACATAGCTGCTAGCGATTATTTTTGAGAACTCAAGAGGATAAAGAAAGTCCCTGTAGACTGAAAAAGGGTAAATGAAGTGCTCATCTTTTTAAAAAGGGAAAAAGGACAATCCTGGTAATTATAGACCTGTCAGCTTAACTTCAATATCGGGGAAAATATAGAACTTAACATCAATCAATTAGCATCAACTTGAAAAGCGCAAAGTATTGGGTAGAAACCAAAGTGACTTCTCAAAAGGCAAATCATGCCAGGCCAATTAATTTCCTTCTGTGATCAAGTAGCCACATAGGCAAGGAAAGAGCAATAGCTATAATCTCTTTGATCATAAGTATGGCCAAAAAATTGACTAAGTATGAGAACAAGTTCCTACTTGTGGCCAGTGCTCTCCATCCTTTTTTTTTTTTTTTTTTTTTTTTTTTTTTATTATTTTTTTAATTTTTTATTTTTTATAAACATATATTTTTATCCCCAGGGGTACAGGTCTGTGAATCACCAGGTTTACACACTTCACAGCACTCACCAAATCACATACCCTCCCCAATGTCCATAATCCCACCCCCTTCTCCCAAACCCCCTCCCCCCGGCAACCCTCAGTTTGTTAAGACAGTTCAGGCCTGGAGAGAAATTTATCTGAGAAACAAGATGGGCCAGCCTCCAGAATCAAGTCCATCTCTGGATGGTAACTTCAAGAACTAACCTCACTTCTGGAAGATTACTTCCAACTTGCTCATTTTCTCCAAATCTCAGTTTAAAGGTCAAAGTAGAATCTAATAAAATGTCTGTCTTCCCTGGAAAGAAAACTTTTAAAAAGGGAGACAAAGAAATAATAGGAAATGTACTGATGCCTTTATCACAGTGCTCTCTGGCACATATATATGAATGAAATGTAGGTTTAATCCATAGCATGTCATTTTCTATTCATTTACAATTAAGAAAAAGAATCTTTTGAGTACTTAGCAATAAACAAGTAGAAATTAATAGGTCTCAAATAAGTCTAAGAATTTCTCCAAGACTTTGAAACTTGGTTTCTCTAAACTCACAGGTATCTATAGTGTACAAATGTTTAAAATTCTCATCCAAGGAAACTCTAGTTTCTCTGCATATGTGAGCACTTCTTGAATCTTTATAACCAGACAGATTTGGTTAGGTGCTGTGTTTGCCCTGTACTGGAAGATTTGGATGAACTCTTATCATCTGGCTGGTCTATCATGTTACCTCAAACCAAAATTAAACCCAAAATATTCATCATGACCTCTGGGGAAGAGAAGTTACAAGCAGTTCACCAGTATCACTGACAGGTCACTAAGCTTTATAAACATAGGAAAAGACATGTGTCTTTTAAGCAAAGAACAATTACAAACACACCTAAGAATAGATGATGTACCACATACTAGAGGGGAAGCCCTAAAGAAAGGGGTTTTCAAAAAAAAAAAAAAAAAAGCTCTTCTTTAATTCTTTTGTATAATGAAGAGAAAACAGGGATATGAAAATAAGGTGAAGCTAAGAAAGAATGAACAATGAAGAGACCACATTTAGTTTTCAACTGATGACTGTCCATCAGTGGAGAGGCGGGTCCAAATCATCAGTCACACACAAGTCCTTGAGGGACCAAGAATCCAGTTTCTTAATTGTCAGAGATCAAGTCAACTTCCACAAACCCAAGAAAAACAGAATTTAAGCATAATTTGGTAAGGATTTTATTGGGTATCTGCTTCACTAAAATAAAGTCCTCTGAATCAGCCCTACCCCACGAAATTCACTCCTTTGCTTTAGTCCTAGCCTTATTAGGACCACCTAATACTTATTAGGTATTTATTCTTGACCATGTTTTTTTCCTAATAGTTTTTTCCCACCTCTCATCTTACCTGTATAGTCAGAAGACTTGGGCTGTTAAGAACATCCCCTATACACAACTGTGTGCATGAACACCCACACAAACGCCCCTCCCAAGTCCCTTCACGGATGAGTTGTGAGAATAACAACACTCTTATCTTGAAAAGAACAAGAACATTTAACTAAAAACATGTAATATAAATGTTGGCAATTACAGCTACACAGAGTAAATACAAAATCAGCATTGTTTAAGAAAGAAATATCATTAGCTTCCATCAATCAGAGAAAGACAATTATTGTATGATCTTACTGATATGAGGAATTTGAGAAACAAGACAGAGGACCACAGGGGAAGGGAGGGAGAAATGAAACAAGATGAAACCAGAGAGGGAGACAAACCATAAGAGACTTCATCTCAGGAAACAAACTGAGCGTTGCTGGAGTGGAGGGGGGTTGGGAGGGATGGGGGGGGTGGGGTGATGGATATTGGGGAGGGTGTGTGCTATCATGAGTGCCGTGAATTGTGTAAGACTGATGCATCATAGACCTTTACCCCTGAAACAAATAATACATTATATGTTTAAAAAAAAAAAAAAAACTTCCCTCCAGCCACATACACCAGATATTCAGGCCAAGAGTTCAGCTTCTCTTTGCCTAGGATTTCTTGTTGGTGACCACAGTGGTCCATTTTCAGTCTTCTCATTCAGAATGAACTGACACAATCAGCTGTTGTCTTTCTGGTCCTGAGCTCTGCTGAGCCTCGCTTATCTTAAGTGAGCCACTCCCACTCTCTCTCACCAGAGATTTTCCCCTCTTTTCAGTCCAAGCTCTAACAGAATTACTCTCATAAAGACTCTATCTTCATTTACTCGGACCAACATTTTGGAGTCATCCTGCCTTGGATAACCATCATTCCCTACCATCCCACATCTAACACAGCAGCCAATCCCATGAGACCTGCTTTCAAAATATATCCATGATCCGGCCATTTCTCCCAACTTCCAACTTGGTCCATGCCACCATCACTTCTTGCCTGGATTCTTGCAGCAGCTTCCTTGCTGGTCTCTCTGCTTTCACCTTTGCCCCACTACAGCTGCCTTTCAGTAGCATAGCCAGTGTGTACTTTGTAACACCTAAAGGACATCATTTCACTTGTCTGTTCACTACCCTCCAATGTCCTTTTATTTACCTCACTGAAAGGAAAAGTTCAGTTCTTTAGAATGGCCTACATGGCCCTAAAGGAGTTGAGCTCCCTTCCTGTGCTCCCCTCATCTGGCACCACTCTCCCCTTTCCTCTCTCCGCTCCAGCCAGAATAACGTGGCTCCTCAGACAAGACCAGGCACCTCCCACCCCCTACGCCCTAGCACTTGCTGTTATCTCTCCCAGGAAGGTTCCTGCTATGGATCCCCACCAGGCTCCTTCCCTGCCTCCTTCAAGTCTTTGCCCGAATGTCATCTTCTCAATGTGGTCCCATGAAAATACTTAATTCAGTATTACAGCTGCCTCCATGCAAGCATTCTTCATCTCTTTCCCCTGCTTTACGCTCCTCCATAGCACTTTTTCCTTTTAATATACTACATAATTCACTTATTTAACTTGCTGCCTCCCCCCTCCGCATAGATACAAACTCATGAAGGCAGGGATTCTGTCTGTTTTATATACTTCTATATCCCCATTACCTACTACAGTGCTTGACACATACTAGGGGCACCATAATATTTGCTAAACAAATTAATTAAAGGAAAATATCCCAGGGGCCCCTGGGTGGCTCAGTGGGTTAAAGCCTCTGCCTTCGGCTCAGCTCATGATTCCAGGGTCTTGGGATCGAGCCCCGCATCGGGCTCTCTGCTCATCAGGGAGCCTGCTTCCTCCTCTCTCTCTGCCTGCCTCTCTGCCTACTGTGATCTCTCTCTGTCAAATAAATAAATTTAAAAATAAAGGAAAATATCCCATCCATACATGGCTACTATGTTAATCCTCATAGCCGCAATATTCATGATAGCCAAAAACTGAAACAATCCAAGTGTTCATCAGCTGGTGAACAGATAAACAAAATATGGCATATTCATACTATTCAGCAATAAAAAAGAAGAAAATACTGATTCTTGCTATAGCTTGGATGAACCTTAAAACATTATGCTAAGTGAAAGAAGCCAGACACAAAAGATGACATATTATACAATTCCATTTATGTGATATGTCTGGAAAGGGCAAATCCATAGAGGCAGAAAGGCTCTGAGAGATTAGTGGTTGCCTGGAGCTGGGGTAGGAACAAGAGTGACAAATGGGCAAGATGGAATTTTTTGAGGTTATGGAAAAGTTCTAAAACCAGATTCTAACAATGGTTGCACAACTCCATAAATTTTCTAGAAATCATTGCACTATATACTTAGAGTGCTTAAATTTTGTGATACACAAATTTACTTCACTAAAACTGTAAAAAAAAAAAAAAGTTAATTTTTAGAAAGTTTGAAAGTACTCTGTTAATGAGGCCAAGGTCACAAGTTCAAATTTTGGGGAACCAGTGAGATTGCCTAGTCTCTATTTAATTTCCTACTTTCCTTCAATACCTAACTGTGTATAAACCTTTAGTCTAGGTTCTATAGAAGCAGACATGGCCCCTGCCCTCCAGGGGCTTATAATCTAATAGAAGATAAGTTACACAGAGGTCACTGTAATGCAAAGCAGAATGTGAAATGCCATAGTAAAGACATGCCAATAAAGTCTATGGTATTGGTGCAAAGATGGCTTTGCAGGGAAAAGAGGAAGGAGAGCAAAAATTGGACAGGATTTTACATAATAGGTAGGAGGATTATAAACAGAGAAGGGAGTTAAGGAATGCCCATGGGCCACCCTCTTCATCCACCTCTCTCTCACATGTCATCAGAGATTATTGGGCAAGAAAATATAGGAACTTCAGTGCAAAGACTTCGCCTGTACTGAAATAAACAACTCAGGGATGTATCCTACCCGCAGCGTACCTGATACAAAGTAGGTGCTCAACATATGCTTATTGAGTGAATGAATGAAAATATAGGATGGGTCTAGCAGCATTTCAACCTGATTGTGGATTGGCAGGAAGAGATCTCCCTGTTTCTCTCTCTCTCTCTCTCTCTCTCTCTCTCTCTCTCACACACACACACACACACACACACACAGCATCTATAAGGTCACATCTTCCTTCAGGAGGAGACAACAGAGTCAATGTGCCTGAATAATCTCTGCCTCCCATTGGCCAGCACTCCAGAAAGCTGTTTCCCCAAGAGCCCACCCAAGAGTTTGCCCTTTTATCTGAGTGTAAATCAATTTTTTAGCCCAAAAACTGAACAGAATTCTGTTGTGTTCTAGATCAATTGTCTAGATCAATTGAGTTATCTTTAAATGTGAAGACAAAAAAAAAATCATATTATTGTGTGTATTTTTATGTTACTTTCTAGGTCCTTTAGGTGTATGTTTTTTCTTCTGGCCTGAGTAATATGAGTTGTAGATCTAACCCGTAGGAAAGAAGTAGGATTTTTTTTCTTCTTTCAAGTCCTCCTTACAGGATGGAAATACAAAATGATGTTTCAGCGTAGGTAGAGTGAAAGGTTTACCAAATGCGTGTGGATAAAAGGACCGAGAGATGGAGGTCAATGGTGGAACAAATGAAAAAAAATCAAAGAATGAATGTATCCTTAATGACAACCGAAAGGTATTTTTCCCGATATATTCTATCTCAATTGCAGAATAAGAAACAAGCATTAGCATTCCAGGAGTCGCGGATGGAGTTTGAGCCCAGTAAACAGTGCCATCTGAGACAACTCCAACAACTCAAGAAAAAATTGCTAGCCCTTCAGCAAGAACTGGAGTTCCGCACAGAGGAGCTGCAGACTTCTTACTGTTCCCTCCTGCAGTATCAGTCTGTCCTAGAGAAGCAGACTTCCGACCTGGTTCTTCTCCACCATCACTGCAAACTGAAAGAAGATGAGGTATAGATAGAATAACTATGGAAATGGCTCCTAAGCCCAGGTACCCACTGAAATCAGGCCACACCTACTAGAAAGCAGACACTGGCCTTACAGGAGAGAGCTTCTCAACATCTTGAGCAGGTTTTATCAACTTCCCCTCTTTAACTCTTAATCTTAATGAAGCTGAACAGAGAAAACTAAAGAAAATGGCATAATTGGGTGAAAGCTCCGGTATCAGTGTACATGTGACATGTGATGTGAAGTGTGTGTGTGTTGGGGGGGTATTGCTTATAGGTCCATCATTTCCATCCTATTATCATTGCAATTTAAATGCAAAAGACTCTAGGTCTCTGAGGGTTATAAAAAAGGTATAAAGTCTATTAAATGAACCATTTTTAGAAAAACCAGATTTTGATAATATAAAAATTCCTAGCATTTGGATAACTGATAAGATAACCAGACATTGAGTCTGAGTCAATCACTGAGAGTACCAGATCAGTCATTTTTTTTCAGGCTGGAGTTTTAGATCATATAGACTCAAGTATATTCTGAACATTCATTTCCATTCATGTCCCAAGATAGTATTTTTTTTAAACCAGAAAGAGCATCCTTGTGGAATTCTGAGTAAATTCCAAAGACCAAAACTATAGAATTTAAACCAGTTGAACAATGGTAGCACTAGCAGCAGTGAAACTATGGGTTCTAAGGAGTGAGACAGACAGCCTCCCCGAGCATTTTCTTCTTTGCCTTTAGAGATAAAATTCCAAGGACTGTCCAAGATGGTGCTGTTGCTTAAGGAGTAATTCCAGAGGCTTTTTGAGGACTTACAGAATGTAGAATTTTTTTAAAAGGGAATGTTATGAGAATTTGCTGAAAAGGATTGGAAGGGAAAGAAACAGAGAAAAGCTATCCTACAAAGTATAATTGAGGGCAAAGCCTATGAACATAAACCATAGTTTAATAAAACTAAAGTAGGGTTGGGCTAAAACTGACCCGTTCTTAAAACAAGAGTCCAGCTTGGATAGAGCAACCCTGAATTAGCTGGGATTCTATTTGGCTGCATGTAACAGAAAACCCAAGGTAATAGTGACTTTAGATAGTTTATTTCTCTGATGTATAGAAGAAGGATGGAGATAGGTGGTCTAGGAATGTTACAGGAACTGCATGTGTCATCAAGTACCTAGGGTCCTCCCTTTTCGGTCTACCATCATCAGCTCAAAACTTCCATTTTCTAGATCTCCTAAGGTGGCTGCTAGAGCTCCAGCCATCACTTATTGTTCCAAACAGGATAGGGCAGGGAAGGAGGTGGGGGGAAAAAAAAGACATGCTCTTCTCTTTTAAGGACACTTTTCAGAAGTCCCACACAATACTTTCATTTATGTATCGTTGGCCAGAGTTAGTCACGTGGCTTACAGCTAGTTCTTAGGAAGCCAAGGAAATGTATTTCAGTGACATGCGCTGCTGTCCCAAATGAAGTCAAGTCTCAACTACTAAGGAGGAGGGGGATAATTGATGTGGGATCTGGTAAATAGCAGTCACTGAAAATGATCTCAAGCTGGGAAAACATTGGAAAAAATTACTCTAGGCATTCTGCCAATTTTCCCCAATACTTGGTTGCACAGCAGCATCAGGCTTCTGTGTAAGGCTGAATTTCCCAACAGCAGAGCCTAAGACAAGTCGATGAATGTAAAGTAGTCAATTCAAGAGGTGATCCCAGAGAGAGAGTGGAGAAGTGAGTCAAAGAAAGACAGGAACCCTATAAAGAAAATCAGTATTAAGATCACTACCATGGGCACCTCGGATTCAGCCCCTCTGGAGAACTGGGGGAGGTAGTGTAGAGCATGCCTCACAGTGATCCCAACTCACCACCCAGTCATTGCTTGAAGGCTGCTCCTGGGGGTATTAACTCCCTCATACTGGTAACCTGCCTTGTCTTGCTCCTCTGCGGGAGTGGGCTCCTGAGGCCAGAGCATCCCTCAGGCAAAGAGTTGAAGATGCTTGTGGTTGGAATGGGTTTAGCATTCAAAGGAACGGTGAATGCCTTCAGAATGTGAGAGAGTCACTGATAGCTTCTGTTATAAACATTTGAATATAAAATATTCTTTCTGTCTTCCCCTTTTCTGATCAACACCTCAAATTAAATGACCTCTTCCTACGAGAAACTTCAGATGGCAGGCAGCAAGCATAATTAGCTTAGACCGACAGAACGAGTTCTATCCAAATTCAACAGTGAACTATTTGAACCAAAATGAAATGTTCCCTGATGACCCTCCTGCTCTTAACTCCTTCAGTACATGTAAATCTGGCCATTCGGTTGACCATAGTCAGCTATATATAGTTATTTGCCGATTATAAATCATACCTTCCCCAAATTAAAGAGTTTGTAAACTCTTTGAGGGAGGAGCCTGTGTCTAATAGGTAAATATCCCCCAGCACCCAAGACATTGTTTAAGAGCGCTCAATAAATAACTGTCTGTTGGTCAACTAATCAATCGATTAGCTGAAGACTGGGAAGAGAACACAGGCTAAATAAGAACCGTCCAAGTCCCAGAGGAACTTGGGGTTGTTCCCCCTCAATCTCTTAGGAACTTGCTGTGTGCACGAGGGGCTCCACATTTTCTAAATTAGATCTCTAGAGAATACCTAGGAAGGAAAGGTGGGCATTTCAAGCCTTTAAAAAAAAAAAAAAAAATGGAGCTATACAGACTCATTCCCGCTAAGCAACTAACAAGTCCTTATTGACTTTTCACTATACGCCAGACGGATGCGAAATAGACAGTGGTCCCCGCCTTCAGGAAGCTTACCGTCCGAATCGGACGATCTTTATGTTTTAATTTCTAATCATTAACATTCTGATATTATATATCGTAGCTTTTACATCTGTGCTGGGCCTATTCCGTACTTCTAGGTTTCTAGTGAAGACCTAAGACTCCTCTGCGTGGGGTCCTTATAGCCATACCCTTTCCTCAATGGATGTTTCCATGAGTTCAATGCGGTTTCATTCCTTTACCAACAGGTGATTCTCTATGAGGAGGAAATGGGGAATCATACTGAGAACACGGGCGAGAAGCTTCATTTGGCCCAGGAACAACTTGCTTTGGCCGGGGACAAGATCATCTCCCTAGAAAGGAGTTTAAGCCTCTACAGGGATAAATACCAGACTTCCCTGAGCAACATCGAGTTACTGGAGTGCCAAGTGAAGATGTTGGAGGGGGAGCTCAGCGGGATCGTCGGTCAGGTAAGGCCTCACACCACTCACTGCCTAGGAGCTCCAGCAAGTGGACCTGCTCCCAGGTGGTCACCGGGTAACAGTCCCTGCTTTCTCTGCGGGAAACCCAAACCTCCAACCAGATGTCGTTCCTTCCCTTGAACTTTGTAGCCCCCGGCTTTCAACTTCCAGCCTTCACATCTCCTTTAAGATTCCTCCCTAAGAATTTTGAGGCTCCTTAATTAATATAAAGTGCTACCACTTCAAATAAGGCAAAAATCAAAATACCAAATGGGCTCCCACATCTTCCATGTTCTCATGAGGTTCTGGCTGGGGGGCTCTTCTCGGTCACAGGACTCATGCAAACCATGACTTCAGGATCAAACAGGAGGTGAAGTCCATGAAAGGTAACAAAGCAGAGCAAAAATGCCTGAATCTTTCTTTTTCTTTTAATTGCTTTTTTTAATTACAGAAGTAATATAACAATGTAGGTTCCCTAGACAGAATCACAGAAATTAAATGTAAAAGTCTGCTTTCAGCCTCCTCTACCCTACTCTCTTCCCTTTAGATAATCATTTGAATAATCTGTTGGGAATCTTCCTCAGTCTTTTATTATACAGTTACATATATAAATGGTTAGGGTTTTCTTATTACATAAATGGGTCATTTTATAAATGTGGTTCTATACCTTGCTTTTTAAATATATGTCTTGACAATTTTAGTAACTACCTTGTATTCTATGGTATGACTATACCATCTGCTGACCTATTTTGTCTATTACAAACAAGATGTAATGGACATCCTTATTCCTACGGGAGAATTTCCTGAAGCGGGATTGCTGGGTCAAGGAATACATTTATTTTAATGTCAAAAGATACTTCTAAATTGAATGAAAGATACTTCTACCAGTTTACACTTTTACCAATAATAATTAAGGGAACTTGCTTCCCCACACTCACATGGTATGTTTTTAGTCATTTTAAGTTGTGCTAAACTGACGCATGGGGTAAAAAAAAAAAAAAAAAAAAAAAACACACACACAAAAACAAGTTTCCTCATTACAGTTTTCATTTCCTTTCATTCTAACAGTTGTGGGTTGGGTTCCCCCAGGAAGCAGACTCTGACACAGATTGACATGCAGTACATTTTTTTTTTTAGAGAGAGCCCTTGGTATCAACACCTGTGAGAAGAAGGAGAAGGAAGCAGGGAGCAGAGGGAGAAATTGAGCTGTAATGCAGTCCCAACAAAGGCCTCAGCCAGTCTTGTGGAAGCTCTGGGGCTGGATGGATATACAAAGGGGTCCCAAATTAGGGAGAAGGGAGCTGGCCTTCTTCCTCCATGTTGATCAGTTATGGATGTGATCTGCCCTTAGGGAGAGGCATGACTTGGAGCAGAGCAGTTTTCTTCAGCCCAGGCAATCCCCAGAAATGGCTGAGAGCTGAAGGTTGTCTTAGGAAGCACTCCCAGCAGCTGGGGGAGTAAGTCCTTCATTGCTGAAGGGGACACATCACAGTGCCCACCACACTAACAAAGTATTGAGCACTGTTCATGATTGTATCAGTCAGGTGGATTTCAGCTTGATGAATTACTTGTTTAAATCCTTAACCAGTTTTATATTGGGTATTTAGTGTTTTTTGTATTGACTTATAGGAGTGTCTTAATATATTACAGGTAATAATGCTTTACTACGTATGTTACAGGTATCTTCTCCCAGTTTGTAACTTTTCATTTTACTTTATTAATGGTATTTGTCACCATCCAGAAATTTTTTAATTTTTATGGAGTTAAGTCTTTCAGTCCTCCTTTATAGATTTTGAGGGTTTTTTCCTTTTTTTTTTTTTTTAAGATTGATTTATGTATTTGAGAGAGAAAGAGAGCAGGAGAGGGACAAAGGCAAAGGCAGAGGGAGAGAATCCCAATCAGACTCCCCACCCAGCACAGAGCCTGAAAGCTGGATCTCATGGCCTCAAGATCATGACCCAAACCAATATCAAGAGTCAGACAGCCAACCGACAACTACCCAAGGACCCTTAGGTTTTATTTCTTGCTTAGGAAGGCCTTCTCTACCCCCTAAGATTACAAAAGTTTACCTCATTTTTTTAGCACTTTTATATTTTTTTATTTCTACATTTTTATCTTTAGTCCATTTGGAATTGATATGGATGGATGAATAGATAGATTAGTCAGATGATAGATGATAGCTAGATAGATAACCTATATATATATATGTATATATATAGCTATAGATACACATAATTTATGTTTACCAAAAGGTATCTCCAGCTGTCCCACTTCTATTTGTTGAACACTATCCCCGCTGATTTGAATTGCCAACTCAGTATATATGCTGATCCCCATGTACATGTGGTTCTTTCTCAACTCTCTTCTTTTGATCTATTTGCCAGTTCTTGCACCAAGATCACAGTTTTTAGTGACTTTAACTGATAGGTTTTGATAGCTCCTTCAAAGTAGGTCCTCCTTCCCTGTTCTTGACTTCCAAATATTTCTTGGCAAAATTTAGATTTATGTTCATTTACTTTCAAATTATATATTAATTTGGGGGAATTAGCATATTCTATGGGACATGACATGCTTCTACTTTTATTTGTTTTCTTAGGCACCCTTTAATAGGATTTTATACTTTTCTTTATAGATTTCCATATTTCTTGCTAAGTTTACTTCTAGATATGTTATAGTTGTTACTGATTTTGTGAATGAGATTGTATACATTTAATTTTATTAACTATTTCTGATGTATAGGAAAATTCTTGTTCTATCACCTTATTAAACTCTCTGACCCGATTTTCAGTGGACTGCTTGGTATATCTAAATTGCTTTCCTTCTCAATAATCATACAACTTATTTTGCATCTTACTGCATTGACCGGGACACCCCAGAACAATGCTGAATTATAACATCCTTGCCTTGTTTCTCATTTTAAAGGAAATGGTTCTATTATTTCACTAATAAGTATGTTTGTTCTTGGCTGCTTGTTAATATTCTCTTTCAAGTGGAAGCGTGACTGTCTATATGTAGTTTATTGAGAATTTTTGTCAGGAATGAATGTTCAACTTCATCAGATGTTTTTGTTAGCAGCTATCAAGGTTGTCATGGAGGTTTCCCCTTTAATGAAGTGAATTACATTAATAGATTTTCATTTATAGGACAATCTCTATGTTCCTGAAATTAACTTTACTTGATTGCGATATATTATTTTATTTTATTTATTATTTTACTTTATTTTAATAATAACAATATATCATTATATTACAATAAACTGTTATACTAAATTGCTTAAAGTTGTATTTTTTGTATCTATTTTCAGAAATGAGATTAATTTGCTTACTCAAATCCTTGTGCTCTCATCTCGTATTGGTTTCTGGATTATGCTACCCTAAAATAAATGAGTTAGAAGGTTTTTATTTCTCTTTTAATCTCTGAAACTGTTTATATAACATATAAAATATGCATTTCTTTAAGATTACAAATAAAACCAATTTTTAATCATTACTTAAGCAATATACTCCAACACTTCTAAATTCTTGGACTTTTGTTTATTAATTCTTCCAGAAACAATTGTGAGTGGCTAGGTTTCTCAGTATTTACATGTCTGAAAAAGATCACTTTGTCTTCATTCCTAATTGCTAGTTTGCTGGGTATATAAACTTTCAGGAACACCTTCCTTTAACTCTTTGAAATTATTGCTACATTGTCCTGTACCATCCAGTATTAAAGAGGAATTGTTAGATTTTGATGTTTCTCATTTTTGTAAGTTGCCAGTTTTATTTCTTGGAATTCTGGAGGGGTTTAGACTCAAGGTTTCTTAGTTTATTTTTCATTAAGCCTCTCAACATTTAACCGACACTTTTAATCTGAAGATCGATAATTTCTTCAATCAATAATTTCTTCAAGTTTTCTTCTATTACTTTAAAATTAATTTCTATTTTTCACCCTGTGGTATTAAAACATTGGACCTGTAAGGCACCTGGGTGGCTCAGTTGGATAAGCATCTGCCTTCAGCTCAGGTCATGATCCCTGGGGTCGTGGGATTGAGCCCAGCGTTGGGCTCTCTGCTCAGCAGGGAGCCCTCTTCTCCCTCTTCCTCTGCTTACTTGTGCTCTCTCTTCCCTATCTCTATATCAAATAAATAAATAAAATCTTTTAAAAGATTTTCTGTCATTTTCTGTCATTTTCCATTCTTTTGCCCACTTACACACTAACTTACTTATAAGAATATTATTTATGGTCAGGTTTAGATTTCTCTCTGACCCTTCTACAGTTTGCTTCATGCTTAGTGAACATAAACTATTTCTAACTTTGCCTGGAAAAGCCCAATTAAGGAAACAAGTTTAATGGGAAAGATCTACTCTCCAAACTGTAACTCTTTCCTCTTTTCTGGCTATCTAAATCAGTTCACTTCATTGTTGGTGCAGACCCATGTGCATGTAGTAACCCTCATACATGATTTCAGATGACCTAGAGAAAGACATTTTAAAAATTTTTTTATTAACATATAATGTGTTATTAGCCCCAGCGATACAGGTCTGTAAATCACCAGGTTTACACACTTCACAGCACTCAGCATAGCACATACCCTCCCCAGTGTCCATAACCCAACCACCCTCTCCCTACCTCCCTTCCCCCAGCAACCCTCAGTTTCTTTTGTGAGATTAAGAGTCTCTCATGGTTTTTCTCCCGAGAAAGACATTTTTTTTTTTTTTGAGAAAGAAATTTTTTTAAACGGTTCTAGGAAAATGGGCATACTCATGCTAACGGGAGTGTCAATTGGTATAATTTCTTGAAGGATAATGGTGTGGTATCTACCAAAACTTTAAATATGTCTTAGCAGTCCTACTTCATGAATTTTTTTAAAAGATTTTATTTATTTATTTGACAGACAGAGATCACAAGTAGGCAGAGAGGCCTACAGAGAGAGAAGGGGAAGCAGGCTCCCTGCTGAGCAGAGAGCCCGATGCGGGGGCTCAATCCCAGGACCCTGGGACTACAATCTGAGACAAAGGCAGCAGCTTTAACCCACTGAGCCACCCAGGCACCCCCCCCACTTTAAGAATTTAATCCAAACATATACCAGAATAAGTACTCAAAGACTTACGTGCAAAAATATTCATTTCAACTTCATTTTAGAAAAATAACTTGGAAACAATTGATATTCCCATCAATAAGAAATTAGATAAGCCCATTGAAAAGCAATTTAAAATAGCTAGAAGTACATATACTAACCTGGATATATTTCTAATACATCTTTTTGAGTGAAAAAAATATATTTTTATATTTTAAAAGGCCAACATAATATCATCTGTATTCTACAAATTCCTTATTATGTATGTAAGTGTATAGATAAAGTTCTAGAAGTATGTGCACAAATTGTCATCTCTGGAAAATATAGCAAGTATGGGATTAAAGGTAGTACAGTCAAAGAGAAATTTAGACTTGCCCACAATGGTATACTGTTTTAGATAGATCATGTATATTATACATGTGCAATTTGATATTAATTTTAAAAGAAAAATCAGATAAATATACAAGTAACAATATGGGAAATATCCTAAATAAATTGTCAAGTGTAAACGTAATGTTAGAATAGCGTTTTAGAAGAGTTTAATTTGTGTAGGGGAAAAAATAGAGGGTCATATACATATGCATATATGCATATACCAAGATGCATAAAATATCCTTGGAAGGATACTCCCCAAAATGGTAACACAGACTGTCGCGGAGGAGAGGACTTGAGTCGCGGAGAGCCAAGAGGGAGGAAGACTAACTTTACAGGATATTCTCTTGTGAACTGTTTGAACTTTCAACCATGCGTATGCACTTGTTAATTTTTTCTTTTATGAAGAAAGCTGTGATTCACATATGTGAACATGAACTTTCAGAATGTAGATCTAAGAGATTTTCCATGCATATGGCATTCTGAAGTTAACTCGAATAGTATGAACAAAACCAACTCATTATTTCCAAATATCCCAGGAGACTGAGAATAAGGGTGATCATTCAAAAGTGCGTATATACACATCTTCCTGCATGATTCAAGAGCATCAGGAGACCCTGAAACGACTGTCTGAAGTCTGGCAAAAGGTCTCTGAACAGGATGATCTAATCCAGGAACTTCGAAATAAATTAGCCTGCAGCAATGCTTTGGTAAGTGACTTCTAGAATATTTTTCTGAGAGACCAAAAATAAATCCATGAAGAAACAAAGGAGGGAAAAAGAGTCACCTAAAGTTATTTCGGTCAGCAAGATTGCTCAAATGTCTTATATAGACTTGCCCCTACCTTTTGTTCATCATCTCTGTGGTTACATGCCCCCAACCCACACGAAGTTTGAGATTCTAAAGAGACTTCAAATCTATCACAACAACTTAAGTGCTCATCAATAGAGAAATGGTTGAATAGATTTTTTTTTTAAATGGTTAAAGAAACAGAAACATTCTACATATTGTAGAATGATATACGGCCAAGAAAAAGGATTCAGCAGACTATAAGAATTAAATGGGGTTGTGAGCTATTGTTGAGAAAAGGTCGCAAAATCCCATGTATAGTTCAATTCCACTTTCATTTTTTAAAGTCTTTGTTTATAATATAGAAGTACATACCGTAAATTGCCTATAGTGCTCACCACCCCTTACTAGAAATGAGCGTGGAGAGTAAGTGGAGAGATGTCACTTATTTTTTTTTGATGCTTGTGTTTTGTTTGAATTATTTTAAACCAAGAACAAAAATTTCATAATTTTTAATTTTCTTGAGTACATACACATCCATGCATTCCATAAAAACTTCCTTCTTTAATACTTGAATTTTGAATCCCATCCTCTGATAGATTAGATGTCTTTCCATCACAGCTTTTAGAGAACATTCTGCCTCATAAGCTGGAACACACAGAGGTTCAGGAAGGAGTCCAAAATGTGGCCACTGGCAGACTCAGACAAACCACTGTCTATGCCTTACTGAGACTTGATGTAAGATTGAGAACCTAATTCCTCCTCTGTTGCAACCCCACAGGAAGTTTGTGATGAATTACTTAGTATTATAACAAACTTGGGCTGAAAAAAAGAACACCCTGCCAAAGATCATACTAGTAATAATCACATTACATTGATCATTCAGCATAACTAACCCACACTCATTTGCAGGTTCTAGAGCGTGAAGAGGCTTTGATAAAATTACAAGCAGACTTTGCTTCCTATACAGCCACACACAGACATCCTCCTAGCTCCTCAGAAGATTGTGAAGACATTAAAAAGGTGGGAGAGCTTTTGCTTATTTGTGCCTGGGGGGTGTCAAGTTGCATTGGGTTTGATTCTGGGTTTTCTTGCTTATTTTTTATTTTTATATCATATGTTTATATTTGTGTGAACTTGATTGGCCCTGCTACAAGCATCCTGTATGTAGTATATGCCAAGTCCCAGTGAATGTGTCTGGTAGTATTCAGTTTTACAGCCAAAGTTTGGAACTGCACCTGTTTCTTCTATAGCACATATCAACTGTTAACATTTTCTACAGGGGACCACTTGTGCTCTTTATCTGTCTCACCCCACTATGAAGTCAGTTCCATGGGGTCAAATATTTGTTTCTGTGTTTCTTATTCTATGGCCCCCAGCACCTAAGACAGTGCCTGGCACATGATAAGGTGTTCCATCAATGTCAATTGTTGTAGGGCAGAAGGAATGGTGGCTTTTGTACACATTCTGCATGAAGGTGATAAGTCTGATGTATCCTTTTTAAAATTAATTTGTTTAATTGAGATACAATTGACATACCCTAAAATTCACTATGTAAAGTATACAATTCATTGGTTTTAAAGCAGTTACAAGGTTGGGCAACCATCCCCACTAATTCCAGAATATTTTTACTATTCTGAAAAGAAACCCTGTATGCATGAGCAGGCATTCCCCCACCCCCTCCCTCGGTCCCTGGCACCTACTTCTCCCCTCTCTGTCTCTCTGGATTTGCCAAATCTGGACAGGTGGCATTTTAGAAGCATTCTTGCCCCATGTGCTCATCCTGCCCTGGTCCTATCTTACCTGCCCAGATACTTAAGCACTTGCAGGAGCAGAAAGACAGCCAGTGCCTACATGTGGAGGAGTATCAGAACCTAGTGAAGGACTTGCGCATGGAGCTAGAGGCTGTGTCAGAGCAGAAGAAGAACATCATGAAGGGTAAACCCGGAGAGGGTGGGGTGTGGGGGGCAGCAGGGAGAGGCAGAAGGAAGCTGGAGCCCTCCTCTGAGTAAGGAGCACTCTGTCCCTTCCTGCCATAGACATGATGAAGCTGGAGCTGGACTTGCACGGGCTGCGGGAAGAGACATCTGCCCATATGGAGAGGAAGGATAAGGAGGTTTCCATCCTACAAAGGCGGCTACAGGAGCTACAGATGCAGTTCACAGAGACCCAGAAGCTGGGCTTGAAGAAAGACAAGGTAAGGCAAGAGGAGCTCTCTGGTTAGAACTGCCAACAGGACAGGTGTGAGGCCAGACCTGGTCCAGGGCAGGTTCTGGATCTCTGCACCCAGTGAGATTGCCTGAGGGAACAACACATGAGTATGAGACTGCAGGTGCTTTAGGCCCAGAGGCAGTTCTGAGCACTTCTTTGGGACCTCTCATAGCACATAATAAATAAATAAAACACCATTATCCAGGGACCTTCATAGATATGTTGACTCTACAAGAGGTACTTTCCCAGCCTGCAAGGTAGAGAGTTTGGGACACACTTGCATTGTTCTGTTATGCTTTTGTTTATGCTTGGTCGTGGAAAGAAATGCTTTAAATATTGTGTAGTTCTTATTAAGAACTTTAAGTGAATTTCAGTGTATAAAATTACAAATACCTTATGAATATGCATATAGGCAGTTTGAAAATATTGATGGAACTATGCCCTAGAAGATCTGTAGTTCTCAATATAAGTCAACGTCCTGGAAAAGCCTAGGAATAGAAGTAAGGACAGAAATGTTGTAAAACCAATGCAAGCTTATACAGTCAGTGCACTTCCAACTCTACTCTTCTATCAGAGATAGCAGAAATCATCCAACTGCTTGACTGGCTTCATTCAGGCTCCCAATTTGAAAGTGCAGGGGGGCATCCATTAGTCAAAATGGAAGTGTCTGGAAAGATGACCACACGCAGCCAGGAGTCTGGGTAAACAATTCTGAGTCATTCATATATTCATTCACCCTGTATTTTTGAGCTCCTGTGATATGCCAAGTACCACTCGAGGCATTAAGAATATAATAACACATGCAACATGCTTATTCCTCTGGAGCTCACATTCTAGTACAGAAAGACAGACAATAAACAAATCACAAAACTAATATATAATGTAATGCCAGGTACTGATAAGTTCCTGTTTCACACAGGGTGGTCAGGGAAGGCCTCTGTGATAGGGTGACATTTTGGCAGAGATTTGAATGAAGTGAGGGAGCCACCCAGGCAGAGGTCTTCAGGAAAAATATTCCAAGCAGAGGGAGTAGCAAGGGCGAGAGTCCTCAGGTGGGAATCTGCTTAGAATATTCTAGGAGACAAGCTCAAACCAAGAGAGTTAGGGGTGGCTGGAGGTGAGGTCAAACCAGACCATCAAGAGCATCCCAGGAGGTTGCTGGAAGGAGAGTGGCCTTTTTCCAAATACATGGAGCCAGCAGAGGGCTTTGAGGAGAGGCAGAACAAGATTGGACTTAGGCTTCCAGAGGGCCCCTTCTGACTGCTGCGTTGGGAATGGACTGACTTAAGGCAGGAAGTGGAGGTTGGAGATTGTGTGATATCCAGGCCAGAGAAGATGGTGGCTGGAGAGGGCTCAAGATAATCTGTACCCAGCTTCGATGGGTAGCTGCTCAGGCCTCTATCAGTGGTCACCCTTTGCTTTCCTCAGCTCCTCCAAGAGAAAGATGAAATGTTGCATGAGCTCGAGAAAGAACTGTCACAGGTTCAGAACAGCCTCATGAAAAAGGAGATGGAGTTGGAGAAGCAGCAACGAATGACAACAGAACTTGAAAGCACCATCCAGGAGGCAAAGCAGGATAAGTCCAGGGCAGAGTGTGGGGCCCTGCGAGCTGAGATCCAGAAGCTGAAGGACAATCTCGAAGATGCCCAACAGCAACAGAAGCTGGCAGGTGAGGCCCTCAGCAGACGGTGTCCCCACCACACTTCAAACCCTCGCTCGGGGCTAGGGCAGTCCCCCCTCTTTCTCTGAAGGCCACTTCCTGCTCCTTTCCCCGCTCCTCACTGCAGACCTTGTCACGATCTCATGGCACATCTCACAGGGATCACAGCGCCCGCCAGAGCTCCTTCACTCGCCCTTAACTGGGAAGGTGAACTGCTGAACGTTCAACGCCTGCTGTTTCCCCAGCAGCGTCCTCTGAAGTTCACCTTTCGCCATCACAGGGAGGCCAGGGCTCGGAACTTTACTTTGTGCTCTGCATTCCTCCCCAACTTCTCCAGGACCTCCGTCACACAATTTATTCTTCCCTTCCTTTAGACACCTTCTCTCCCCTTTATTGCCTCCCAACACATTCTCTCCCGCCTAGCCTGCTCTACGGATCATGTCCTTGCTGCTCTGCTGAAACTACTTTGCCAGAGGTCATTAATAACTTCTTTCCCTGGGCATGGACTTGCCCTCGGGGGGATGAAAACAATCAGAAATTAGGTACTGGTGATGGTTGCACATCTTTGTGAGTATTGCAGAAACCACTGACCTGTATGCTTTAAAGTGTTTAATGTTATGTTATGTGAGTGACATATCAATTGGGGGGGGGGAATGTCCATAGTGTG
The DNA here is from genome assembly GCF_022355385.1 of Mustela nigripes. Lineage (NCBI taxonomy): Eukaryota > Metazoa > Chordata > Mammalia > Carnivora > Mustelidae > Mustela > Mustela nigripes. The sequence goes on from NC_081573.1 coordinate 45,935,908, forward strand.
GCCTCCTTCCCCGCCCTCCTGTAACCGTGTGTGTCTGAGGGTGGTCTTGGCCTCCCTCCCTCAACAGTTTTTTCCCATCTTTGGAGATCAAACAAGTCCCTTCTTCTTTCACAAATCTCATTCCCTCCTCTGACAGTAGTCATCCATCCCTTAATCTCTGCCTTCCCCCTTCTAGTTTCATTCTTGGAACAACTCCAAAACCTAGAGCCCCAACCCTTACTTGCCCCCTGTGGTCACTCTTGTCTCTAGAGAGTAGCTCCACCTGGGCAATCCACCTTCCCCTCTAACCCAGCATTCCCCAAACTGAACTTCCTCTTCTCTGCTTAGAAAAGAAATTCCTCCTCCTTCTTCCAAGGTATATCATTATTCCTGTGTTGACACCATCTTTCGTCCAGCATCCCAGGCTGAAAAATGGAGACAAAGGTGATGTTTCAACAGAAACAATAACAGAAACTTTAGGAAGTCCTTCTCCTTTTAATATGTTTCAATTTTCCTCTAATAATCTTTTTGCCAGGTCTCTGCTCAAGAACCCACTAACTTAACTCTAAACATTTCTCTCTGGCTTTCAGAATCTTCCAAAGCCCACTCCTGTCCATGCACTCACTCAGCAGTCTAACAGCACTCCTCCATGCACTCACTCGGCAGTCTTCCAGCACTCCTTCCCACTGTCCTTCCCAGTCAAACCCATCTCTTCCCATCCTCTTCCCACTTGCCTCCCCCATTCCATTCCTATGCATTTGCTCGAATGCTTCCCCCTCTGGAATTCCCTTCCTCCTCCTTATTCCCAGGCCCAGCAGCATCTCTGTCCTTCCGTAAGTCCCTCCCCAACTGTTCTCACCCACACTGATCTTGTTTCACAGGAGTTCACGGTGAGTGCACAGTTCACATGACTGGGTTTTCTAGGTCACGTGGGCTGGTTATGTCTCCCTCACGAGACTCTAAAGTCCATTAGGGTCAGGATTTGTCCCTAACGACAGGATGAGTCACATAAGAGATACTGAGCAATTTATATTGATTTGTTTAACTTTAGTCCAGAAGCAGTCTACAGCTGGGGGATAGCTGAAGACAGATGACTTAACAGAGCTCCTTAGGAGTGATAATGAGATGGAGAGAAACAAGGACAGATTGTAAATTGAAATAGGTCACAAATTGAAGGAACAGTCTTTTTAACTGGTCTTATCTGAGAGTCAGATCTTCACACATGCGTATCCCTTCTCCCACACACATGTGCCTGGCTTGTCTGCTGGGTTCTGTAGCTCAGCAAGCCTCCCAGTACAAAGAAGAGACCCTTCTGGCAAAGAATAACCTGGAGGATGCGCAGAGGAAACTGCAAAGCTACCTTTTCCTGGAGAAGCAGAAGACAGAGACCATCCAGGAGCTGCAGAGAGAACTTCAGAAGCTGCAGAAGGATTCCTTGATGGCTGGAGAGGAACTCGCCCCCAACAGGTACCACTGTCTCACTTCCAGGGAGAGGCTCTGTCTCTGGGGAGCCGGTCTGGACTCGGCAGCAACTGCCTGGGACTGAGGTAGCAAGCCTCGGGCAGCGAGCTCACAATCTGCTAACGCAGATCCTGAAGTCTGTCTTCCTCTTGTCGCCATTTTGCTTTAGGAAGCGGATAGAGGAGCTGACATTGGAACTCTCTGAGACCCGGAAGAAGCTTGAAAATTCAGAAAAGGAAAAGAGGCAGTTCCAGAAGACCACGACTGAGCAGGAAATGAAGCTGAATGAACTGCTAGACCACCTAAAACTCCTTCAACACCAGGTATAACGGGCAAGTAGGCTGCCAGCCCAAGCATCTGCTCTGCCTGAGATTAAATATATTGGTCTTTATTGGGGAAGATGCTACTACCAATCCATTCAAACTAATTATCCAGCATTTGTGTGAGAAGGCTAAGCCAGCCTGTTAGCTCTAGTTCCCACGACCCATAATAAGCATTCTCAAGGGCTAAGCTTAAAAACAGTCAGAGGACAATGTTCGGTTTTTTTAAATAGGATTCAGAACTATCCTTGTCAGTCATTTTAAAGTCCTCAATCTCTGAATTATTCTTTTTGTGCTTTTCTAAGATTTTTTTTAACTTTATTTAAAGAGGGTTTTTTTTTTAATTGTGTTATGTTAGTCACCATCCAGTACATCTTTAGTTTTTGATACACTGTTCCAAGATTCATTGTTTGCATACAACACCGAGTGCTCCACGCAATACATGTCCTCCTTAATACCCATCACCGGAATCACCCAGCCCCCACCCCCAGCCCCTCTAAAACTCTCAGTTTGATTCTTGGAGTCCACAGTCTCTCATGGTTCATCTCCCCCTCCATTCCCCCCCATTCAGTTTTCCTTTCCTTCTCCTAATGTCCTCCATGTTATTCCTTTTTATGTGGAAAGATTTGGTAAGTGGGAGAGAAGGTTGTTGCTGTGGGAACTAGATCTATAAATAAAATAAGTTGGTATATCTAATTGAACCAAAAAAATATTGCTGGACATCTGAGGAAACTTTTTTATTATCCATGCTAAATAACCAACGGGTTCCCCTCATATTTATCTCAGCCATTCTCTTTGTCTGGGGAGGGGTGGTGGTTTTGTTTTTTCAAAAATATACAGCTTAAGACTGTCTTTCAGGCCATTCTTTTTAAACAAAACCAAAAAAAGGCAGGATTTTTTATTTATTTGAAAGAGCAAGCAGGGAGCCTGATGCAGGACTCAATCCCGAGACTCCAGGATCATGACCTGAGCCAAAGGCAGATGCTTAACCCACTGAGCCACCCAGACATCCTCTTTCAGGCTAGTCTTTATTTCTCAGCACAGGGAGCAAGGCTCTGCCAAAACCAGTCTAACCGAGGAGCTTCAGGAGGTGACAAGATTACTGGAGGAGAAACGGGAGCAGTTGAAAAAGAGCAAAGAACAGGAGAAGTTGCTGGAGCAAGAGCTTGAGACATTCCGACAGGAGGAAAAAAGGAAAGAAAAAATGGTGAGAAGGAGAGTCCAGGGAGGGCTGGGTTCACGAATCCAGGGCAAGACTCGAGCCCCACTGAGCCTGGCAGGATACAGAGGCCGTGGGTGCTCAAACCTCAGAAGAGAAGGGAGGGAAGGTAAGAAAGGCAAGGTAGAAGGAGAGAGAAGGCCCAAGACACCACAGGCTGCAGAATGGAGCTGGGGGCGTGGGAAGGAGGAGCAGGCTGCTCTGGGAGTCTGAGGTAACACCTCTTTTCTGGGTTTTGTTCTCTAATGGGGGAGCAGACAAAGGAAAATTTGCGGATGTTGGAGGAGGAAAATGAGAATGTCAAAGCACAGTTAATGCAATGTTCCGCACAACTGGAATCCTCTCTGAGCAAACAAAATGCCTCCCAGCAAGTCATCCAAGAGCTAAACAATGAGGTGAGTTGACAGAAACCCTGAGGGAGTGCAAACGTAAGCCCTGTGACCCTTGACCTGAAATCAGCACTGACCTCTCCTCCACCACGGAAATGCAGCTAAATGCTCAGCCCACGTGTATCTTGTAGTGCCTTTAGCTCCACTTTTCTCCTCGAAGTGGGGGTAACCCTTCCACAACCATTTGCTCAGTCAAAGAAATATATGTGGAAGGTCTTATTTGATATCTGCTGGATCTCCCAAACTATCTGGGCTTTGGCAGCGATATTCCACAGCAACATTTCAGACCAGAGTTGAGTGAGTCCATTGTTGGGGGCAATTTGCTAGGGAACACTGCCAAAAATAGTGTCAAAGCACAGAAAGGGCATAGAAAGGGAGACAGTCATTTGTCATCACACAAATAAAAATGACAGAAAAGTGTAAATGGCATCTGACATATACAAGGCACCATGCTTGAAGTCAGTCATCATTTATTGACCATCTACTTATGCCCTTCACATGCCTTCCATCTAGTTGACTCCCAAAAAGATAGACATTACCCTGATCCTCATTTTGCAGAGGAAAGAAAGGCTGGGGCTCAAGGTAACCAATGAATAAGCAATGAGAGGGACCACCACTTGAACCTGGATCATCTAGCTCAAACACCTAACCTCTTTCCCCTTCATCATGAATGGCAATACTTTCCCTAACTGCATAGATTGCATCTTTCTGCAGGAAACAAATATAGCATCTTGATAGGTGGTCTCTGTGTTACAAATGAAAGCAGCTCTGATTCCTTTATAATTTAAGAAGAAAATATGTTAATCTTAAAATAGTATGGACTATGCAAAGTATAAGAACAGCGCTGCCAATGGGACTTTCTACTAATATACGGTATCTACTAGCCATATGCGACTGTTGACTGCTTGGAATATGGCTTTGTATGACGAAGGAACTGAGTTTTTAATTTTAATATTAACTAATTTTAGTTTTATTTAAAGGTAAATAGCCTCATGTGGCTAGTATCTACCATATTAGATAGCACAGAAACTGACATTTCTGGAGTTTTGTCCTCTAGAGATATAAATCTCTCCTTTGCTGTGGTCCAGTGCTGAGGTCTGAGTCACTGAGACCCCTCCCAAGGAACCTCCCTGAATATAAGAGATATTACCTCAGTATTTAATATGGCCATATTATCATGTTTGCCAAAAGAAAGATAACCGTGTAAAGGTGGAAGGAAAAGCACTCATTTCAGAATTCCTTTGATAGAAATCAGGAGACTGCAGGGGTTTTTTGGTGTGTATAAACATGTTCAACTTTTTAAAAGCATACCTCAAATATAGTAGATGTATTATCAGTTGAAACAGGTTATTGGAAAGAGGCTTAGTTTTGCATTCTAAAATGCATTTTCTTTCATCAATATTCCATATCTCAATTTTTAAAGTTACTAACTGAAGGCAATAGATCTTGAGATTTTTTTTCATCTCTTTGATTCTAGGACATTTTTCCACTACATTTTATAATTAATTACTGTTAATAAGAAAGCTAATTTATTTTACATATTTATTCTGTATTTGGACTTCTTATTGAATTCACTTCTAAGCAGTAATAGTTTTTCAGTTACTTCTTATGGATTTTCTGAGTAGATGATTGTATCTCATTTGCAAGCAACAACAGTTCTCTAAGTCTTTGTAATATTTTTTTGGGGGGGGGGCACCTGGGTGGCTCAGTGGGTTAAGCCACTGCCTTCGGCTCAGGTCATGATCTCAGGGTTCTGGGATCGAGTCCCGCATCGGGCTCTCTGCTTGGCGGGGAGCCTGCTTCCTCCTCCCTCTCTCTCTGACTGCCTTTATGCCTATTTGTGATCTCTCTCTGTCAAATAGATATATAAAAAATCTAAATATATATATATATATATATATTTTTTTTTTTTGTCTTATTGCATTGCACAGTACCTACAGTTTGGTGTTCAACATAACATCCTTTTCTTGCTTTAATGTTAATGGAATCCATCTGTTTTGGTATGGTGTTCTTTGTAATATGGTGAATAAAATTAATTAATTGATCCTAATTTTGGCCCACCCTTATATTCCTAGTATGAGTCCTGACAGTGTGTCATGTATTACTCTTTTAAAACAATACTTGAAACGTTCTAGGAAGTAAAATAAGGTCAGTATGACTGGAGTGCAGTCCTCAAGGAGGATGTGGGCATAGGATGAGAATAGAAAGATAGGTAGGGGTAGACACTGTGGCCTCTGTTAAGCAATTTGGGGTTTTATTCTAAGAGCAATGAAAAGACATTGATGATATTTCCTTAAAGGCACTGGAGAGGTGATTTGAGCTAAGTTTTCAAAGCATAATTCTGACTAATGTGTGGAAATACATTGCAGAGAAGGGTAGGTATAGAAGTGAGGGATCCGGTTAGGATATTATTGCCATTCAAGCTAGCATAGCATCAGTGAAGACAGAAGTTAGCAAATTCATGTGTTTTGGCAACGGAGTTGACCAGACTAATGATGGACTGAATGTGAGAGGAAGTAAGGAATCAAAGATGACTTAGAGAAACTCACCCATAAAACCATCTAGGCCTAATGCTTTTGGCAAGGGGGAGAGTACATCTTTATAAGAACTTTTATTAAAACTCCTTGATTGTATAATTTATAAATATGTATATATTACAGATTTTTAATATTTTTCTCCAAGCTAAACCACTGATGTTAGAGAAGTTTAAAATAAAGTCTCCAAACTCCAATGGACTTTTGGTTCATAACAGCCTTCCCAACTTACCTCTTTTCTCAAAAAAAATACTGCTCCTTTCTTCCCCAGATTTCCCTATGATTTTGCCACTGCTTCTTTGTGCCAGATTATAGTCCACTTTCACTCCCAAATAAGCCCATATTTTGCAGGAAATTTTTAAAAATAAAAACAAATAAATAATACAAATAATAAATGATATATACTTATTACATATAAATAAATAACAAAATCAAATAATTAAGCTTCTGTTTTAGCTTTTAACATCCCTGTGATTTATGTCACCACCTTTCTTTATGTTATCCCACCTCTGTGATGACATTTCCTGATCTGGCTACCAATTATCAAGAGCTTACAGTGAATTGCAATTTCTTCAGTGATTCCTCTGGTTTATTGGGCAGACCCAGGTGACTCCATGTTTTCAGAAGTTCCCAAAAAAGATGCATTTCTTTTTCCAGAAGACCAAATTATTTTATCTTTCGGAATGGTTTCCTTCCCGGCACTTGTAAATATAGAGTCAAAAGTATAATCTGACACTTCTTATCTCACCATTTCCTAGACTTGAAGATATTCAAAATTCCATGTAAAAAAATAAATAAATTTCAAGCCTGGAGCAGTTACTGAAGGAAACCCAAATTTGTGTGTTTCTGTGTAGATGGCCACATAGAGGATGTGGGTGTATTAAAATACCAAAGAACAGATAAAATACCAAAGAACAGAAGCTGGAAGTAGATCTCTGCCTTGTACTTAAAAGTATTTAAAAACATGTCCTGTTACTTAGCATGTTCAGGACCAAACTCACAGCTGTATAGTAATTTTTAAGCCCTTTTAACCTATATAACTTCATTTGATCACCACTAAAATTCTATGAAACAGTTGAAAGTAACTGGTTTGCAGAAGAGGAAACTGAGGCTCAGAGTGATTAAATAAATGAAAGAACCACAACCTCTAACTGCAGATCTCAATTCTTTTTAACTATAGCGTGAATACTCATTACTAAGTTTAAGACACCAACTTCAGTTTTTAAACATGTTTTATCAGAACTACATGTTCAGTGCATCCCTAATTCCAAACATTGCCCTAAAAAATAATTCATTCAGTCAAAAACAATTATTTAGTATTTACTGAGCACATATTATATAACATGCCGTGAGCTATAGGCAGTGGAGATACAGCAGTGAAGGAAGCACATACAGTCCTGTTCTCATGGTGCATCGAGTATAGTGGACTAGGTCAGGAACTAAGGAAGGTATAAAATGTACAAATGAAATATTGTATCATGGTTCCTGACCTAGAACTGAATTCCAAATCCTTATTAAAGGCTATAGATTCTGTGAAAGGGATTATTCATGTACTTAATACATCAAAGCCCAGTACTGCCAGTACTCCTTGTATGGGGGGGGGGGGGGCGCTGCTAACTTAGAAGGGGAAATGTGGGGAGAAGCATATTGAAGAGCCTGGGAAGGCAGCTGTTCCTTTTATAACAGTGAGGGAAGGGTGGAGGCCTTATCACAGACTGCTCTGCATGTTAGTACAGAGAGAAGAGAGCCTCGCTCTTGTCCATTTCCTGTAGACACAGAGAATTCCTCTGTAGCCATGAACCTTGATAGTGATGTTCTCCCTCCTAAAGCTAGTCCTTCAGAAGGATGCCTTAGAGAGTCTGCAGGTCCAGCTGGAGAAGGCTGTGCACAAGGAGAAGCAATATCTGCAGACCATGGTCTCTAAAGAAGCCTATGAGGAACTGTCCCGAAAGTCAGTCGCATGCCAAGATGACCTGACACAAACTCTCGAGAAGGTAAGCCGCACCCGCTCTTCTCCAGGGCTGTTTGAGGCAAAGAAATGTCCGAGGAGCATGGAAAGTGCAAGAGTCAATTCCCCGCACAACTGGCTGTCACCAGGACCTCTGCAAACTCTTGCCTGAGCTAGGATGTCCTTCCAGGGAAGGCCTGCCTCCTTGTAGTGAGGACTCGTTTGGGGGGAGAAAGGGAACACAAAGAATGAGGCCAAATCTAACAACTCTTTCTGCCCACAGATGACCGGGGGGGGGGGGGGGGGGCAATTTGTGCTTCACCCAGTGCCGATCGTGCCTAGCTGATCAGTTCAGAGAAATGGAAAAAGAGGACATGGGGTAGGGGAATGAGGGTGTAGCAAATCAACCACTGTCACTTCCCACCCCTCTCTGGGACACTAGGCAAGTGAGCAGGTGTCTGTGCTACCCTGAACAAGGGATGAGCATGGACGGGAACCCTTCTCCATTCGGCACTCAATAGAATAGGCCAAAGAACTGTGACAGGCATTCTTATCCCCTTTGTCTTTATGGAAGCTCAATCATACGACCTCAGAGACCAAGAGCCTGCACCGAAGCTTGGCACAGGCCCAAGAGAGGAAAGCTCAGCTGGAAGATGAAATCCTTGCTTACGAGGAGAGGATGAAAAAGCTCAACATGGAACTAAAAAAACTGCAGGGCTTCCAACAGCAGAGTGAGCTAGAGGTGAGGAGCAGCCAGGAGCTTAGGCTGTGTCCCTGTTCCAGGTCCCCAGGGTTTCTCTCCTCTCGCCCCGAAAGTCCTTAGTGCAGAGCCATTCCCTTTGACGGAAGGGTTCCCTCCACTTGCGGGCTCTGGGAGCTTAAGGCAAAGGTGGTAACAGTCAGAGCAGGGGCGCCCTCTGCTGGTACTGGAAGTAAAGTGCCCCCCCCAAGGAGTCTCCCCAAGTCAAGAAAGCGGCTCTCCTGCCTTTTCACAGAGCCTCTGGGCTCAGGACGGGCAGCCGGCCAGCCGGGGTCTGTCTCCTCACTTTGTGCCCCTGAACAGGTTCAAGCCTTCGACAAGAAGCTGGAGGAGATGAGCAACCAAGTGTTGCAGTGGCAGAAGCAGCACCAGAGTGACCTCAAGATGCTGGCAGCTAAAGAAGAGCAGCTCCGGGCTTTCCAGGAGGAAATGGCCACCCTGAAAGAGAACCTCCTGGCAGATGAGAAGGAGGTGGGCACTCCTCAGCTTCTGGTCACTTCCTCCCAGACCTCCCAGCCCATCCACAACCACCTGGATACTAGACCAACGTTGGTGGGGGTGGGAGTGCCTAAGAGCAAGGAAATGATACCTCTAGCCCACTCTATTCAGTACAAGGTAGGGTCTGGGTGCTCTAAGGCCCACAGCAGTTTTCTCAACCCAACTATCTTCCTGTGCCTTCACTGATAGAGGTAGTGAGCAGAACAAAGGCCCATTCCAGAGAAGACTGCCATCTCCTGATCAGGTATACCAGCTGTCCCTGACTTAGATAATGCCCAGGGCAGTCCTCCTCCAGCACCCATCCTGACATTTTCACTTACTCTGCAGTAGAATCTGCTAAGAGATCTTCGAGCATGCCTTATGCCCCTGTCCTGGAGCAGTGAAGTTCACGGCGGGTGGCCACAGATATCTTGGTTTAGCCACAAGGCCTTTGCTTGTATTAGGAAAAAAAAAAAAAGGCATCCATTCCTCAAGATATTTTTTCTTCCATCTGTTAAAATATTGGCTTAATATATTGCTTTTTTAAAACAAAGATGTTTTAATGCCTTTGCCCAAAAATCATTATTGTAAGTATACACATCTACTTTGTCTCTACTATAAACAGTGCCCTGCTCAGTAATGTCATCTTTGTGTGCATGCACTATTAGAGGTGAGATGCTGCTGTGTCAGGTCCAACTCTGGCCTAGGGGTTAGACAGCAGAACCAATGTTTCTTCTTCCAGGAAGAGAGAAGAGACCTGATTTGGGAGTAGGGAGGTGACAGGCCTGTGCTTCGCACCCCTCTCCCTAACAATCTCATTTTCTTCTCGTACCAAAGCCCTCTAGTGTGCCCCAGCGGTCTGTGACTAAAGACACCTGTAGGCTACGCCGAGAGAATGATCAGATTATGTCCAACATGGAGCAATGGGCAAAAGAGCAGAAGTAAGTAAGGAATTAAAAAGAAAGGCAGGGTCCCAAGGCTTGGGCTGAGCTGAGAAACTGCACATATGCCAAAGAATAGTGTCACATTCTCACACACACACACACACACGCTGCCTTCTAGGGAAATGAATTCAGTGATAGCTCACATTCAGGAGCTGGGAATAAGATGGAGGGGCCTCAACTTTTCAGGCAGAATCGGGAAGACCTGCTGACTTAGAAAGAGAGCAGCCCCATGATAAAGAAGATGCTCTGCTGCAGGTCAAATTTCCTCTTCCAAACCTGGAATCTGGCTTCCCTGCCTAGATCCCTTGAACTCACTGAGATCACGGTGATTTTGCCTAGTAATTGAGAATGGAAGGTTCCCTCAACTGCCAGGTGCTAGGGAGGCTCTAGCTTGGGGAGTGGGTGATGAGCTGGGGTCTAGGGCTCAGCGGATGCCTTGCTGAGAACGCCAGCCTCCCAGCCAGCCAGCTGTGCTCTTCTCATGGGGGGGGGGATTTCTTTTATGGATTTTATTACAGGATCGCCAATGAGAAACTAGGAAACAAGCTCCGTGAGCAAGTCAAATATATTGCCAAGCTGACTGGTGAAAAGGAGTAAGTCATCCCACACCATCCAGGCTGCTGCTTGGGCCCTAAGGAGAAGGGCCAGCCACAGGCCAGGTCTGGGTTTATCCTTAGATACATGCAGCTGACCTCAGGAAAGTGCTGGTACTGTGGAAAGATTCTGGGTCATGAATCTGCATTTATGTGACCATGGGCACATCACCTCTTTGGGTCTTCCCTCATCAACAATATGGAAAGGGGTTACTAATCTCTATGCCATGCCCCTTCCCACTGTCATCTTCTATGATTCTCAGAGGACCAAAATGCTAAGAAGGAAACAGGAACTGAAAGGCAGGGTAGAGGCTAAGGTGCTGTAACAAAGAGACCTCCAAATGAAGGAACATAGAACATGGAAGAACCATCCCTAGGAAGTGAATAGTCCGGGTTGGTGGGGTTCCTCTGTCCCACGTGGTCATTTGGGGACCAAAGTTTCTTCTACTTGTTGCTCTACCTTCTCCTGTGGCCATGCTTCATCCTTACGGTCAAAGGTGGCTAATCAGACGGTAGTGTAGGAGGAGTGCTGGAAGTTTGGGGACAGAGAGGAAAGTATGGATGTCTAAAATCAAGATTTCAGAGATGGGATAGTCACAGATAATGACAAGCTTTCGGGCAGTGGCTCCCAACCCTCTGTCAGGGAACACTTAGAAAATAACCACATTTGTTTGGCACAGTGGAAGAATTTGGGATGTGTTGTTTGAGACAAGTTGACCAACCAGTGGCTGCCCCAAGAGCTGAGGGTGTCTACATCTCAGCACACATGGAACCCACTCATCAGCCTCAGGTGGAAAGCTCTGTTCTGAGCTGTGACCATAGGATGGTGTCAGACTTTAAGGAGAGGACAGATCATTGAAATACAGAAGTCGAGGAACTGAGAGGCTTGGATAGAATGTACAGGATGTTGAAGGCATTGGAAATGCTGACAGGAGTGGACCAGAGAGAGTGGCAGAGAGCCAGGGAATGAGAGCATGGTGAGGACCCCACTTCCAGGCCCAGTGGCTTATGGAGTGTGGCAGTGACATGAGGGACTCCAGGGGTGTCTCCAACACTGGCCAGGTTTATAGAGAGCAAGAGGGCAAAGCCCAGGCCCGTGGAAGTTCAGAAAGAATTCTTTGATTTCCCTCTAGAATAGACCACGAAGTTTTTCACTTGGATGAAAGCATTTTCTGAAAGGGATTAGCTAAAAAAGAAATTGTAAAAAACCTGAAGGTAACAGAGCATTTTAGAAAAACAGAACTTTTTCTTATAGTATGCCAAGTTCGAGGAATTTCTGTTTCACAAAGAACTCATTCCTGAGTTTGAACCTATTTGAAGAAAAGCCATCTCTTAATAATAATAATGACACAAATAATATTTATCTGTTACATGTGCAAGGCACTGTTCTAAGTGCTTTATATGTATTAATTTATTTAATCTTTATGAGAACTCATGAGTTCAGTACCATTAAAATTCCCATTTATGGATGAAGAAAGAGAGGAACCCAGAGGCTAAATAACTTGTCCTTGGCCTCATGAATAGTAAATGGCAGAGCCAGAACTCCAACTTGGGGTGTCTGGTTCCAGAGCCCCTGGTCCCCCACTGCCCTCGACATTGGTTTGGAGAAATATGACCAGTAATGGAGCCCTAAGAGATATGCTAAGTTCTTTCACCTCACCTACATCACAGCCACCATTTCTTCATCCATAAGATGGGGGCAAGTTACTTACCCAAGCTCTCAACAGAGCTGGGATTCCCTGGGCTCTTAACCTTCTAGCAAAGGGAAGGGAAAGAACTTGGCTTTGGCATCAGAACTAGATGAGAGTGTTTCCCAGGCACATGGGATTTTTCATGACAGCCTTCCAGCTCTTCAAATCAAATTTCCATCATTTGTCAAACTGGAGCTTTATATGAAGCATAAAAGGCAGATCAGACTCAACTGTCCCCATCTGACAGATATGAAAACCAACCCTGAGCTGACATGACGCAGTGGCTCAGAAGTACTGGTTTTGGGCCCATCCTGACCCTGGGCCTGGGCTTCTTCCAATGGATACACATAGGCCTCCATCTCTATGGAACATGAGAGCGCCAGTTCTGAAAGGACTTGGATGTCACTGGCCCTCCTTCCTGTGGTGCCTTTATCTGCCCTTGATAAAGTGGGAAACAAAGATGCTGAAGCAGGGCACCTGGGTGGCTCAGTGGGTTAAGCCGCTGCCTTCGGCTCAGGTCATGATCTCAGGGTCCTGGGATTGAGGCCCGCAACGGGCTCTCTGCTCAGCGGGGAGCCTGCTTCCCTCTCTCTCTCTCTCTCTCTCTCTGCCTGCCTCTCTGTCTACTTGTGATCTCTCTCTGTCAAATAAATAAATAAAATCTTTAAAAAAAAAAAAAAAAAAGATGCTGAAGCAGACCAAACAACTCCTGTTCTTCCCTCCTTCCCCAGCCACCTCCACAATGTAATGGTCCATCTGCAGCAAGAAAACAAGAAACTGAAGACTGAAATAGAGGAGAAGAAGCTGAAAACCGGGCACCCAAGGCTATACACCAAAGCCCTGGGCCCGAGCAAGACGGAGCCCATACAGAAGGGAAAAGTGTGTGCCACCTTGGGCTGGAGGGGGACGACCCAGGACATGACCCAAAGAATGGACATCACCAAGTTTGTTGGGATACCCCACTGCTCCGGTATGTCTGCCATTTGTCTTTTGCTACTTACATGATATTGTCTTTCTTAGTCCCATGGTTCAAAAAAATAGCAACAGCCTGGTATTATTTCTTAAGAAGAGATCATTAGATTGGGAATTCAAAGTAGGAACTGGGGGACAGAATTTCTAGCTACTCTGGACCAGAGATCACTCTTTCCTCACTTGCTGAGGGAAGAGGTGAGTGAATTAAGGCTTGTTCTGATCTAAGACTCTTTGATGATAGCCAAGTGCCTCATATCTCAGACCTATCCCTTCCCCTGACCCAGTCCCTCTTGAGAAGTGTGGGGACAAGAGGGAAACAGCCAGAATAAACATCTTCCTTCTATAATGTGTTCTGAAAACCCAACAAGAACACCCTGATCCCTGTATAGCCTGGATCCATAACTACCTTTTCAGACCCCATGTTACCCCAAAGGGAAGAAGTTACCCCACAACTGAGCTGACTAGCCATGAGGCCAGTCCTTGAGGAATCATCTCATTAATTTCTCCTCAAATCAAGATTGTCATTTCCTCCCTGTTCCCTCAGGTTCCTCATATTGCTAGAATCATCATCTTGCCCTGGGCATCATTTCCACGTACGTTTTTCAGAGGACAGTGATTTTCCACCCCTCTCTCTTGACCTGGATCAGCTCTTACAGGAATGCATCAAGGCCCCTGCCTATTTTGCAAGATGCTAACATTTTATTGAGTTTTGTCCACTTTCTGCAGTGGAGTGAGCATTGAAACCATACTACCATCTCCAGACCCAAATTCTAAAATAAAGACATGAGCATAGCAGTCTCCGTGAGCTCTTGGCGTCTTGCAGACATCTCTGTCCCCTCCAGCCCACAGCAACATGTTCATCCCTGTTTTCTCTGGATTCTAAAAGACTTTCATATATACGAGAAAGCCATAATTCTCGAAGCAAGTTTATTTGGATTATTTGGATTCGTTTTTAAACCAACAATAGATAATTAGCTCCCCCTTTATTTTTTCTATGTACCTGGAATGCAAGAAAAAAAAAAAAACTTAAAAACCTCAAAAAGGAAAGTAATCCCAAGACCCAAAAGAAAGGCAGAGACATGAGTGATGCATTTTCTGAACGGAGAAGGGACATAGCCATCCGCTTTCTTTCCGCCATATTGCATTTCTCCTCTAACAATTTTATTTTTCTCCCCAGCCAGCTCAATACAATTCCATTACAGCAAACTCCAAGGACAGCTAAACTATTTTATTGTGGTAGGATTTTGTTAAACTGAATACATGTCTGGAATTTATATTCTTGGTCTGTAGGAAATTAGTTACTAAGGTAAAGTAAGAGAAAGAAATGGAAGCGTTTGTGTCTAGGTGGTGGGGGGGCGCAGGAGAAGCGAAGAAACCCACTAGCTGGTAAAGATTCTTAAATATTCTTGCCTCCCTCCCCAGCCAGACAAAAGCCAAGACATGCTCCATAGCATGTCCCTGCCAGCGCTTGGCAAATAAGGAAAATGCAGCGTTGGGGCAGGAATGACGGGCTTCTCTGGTAGTCTCCGCCGCGACAGTTGTTGTCTGATTGCTTGTGCTTATTTTGCACTGTGTATCCCCATCAGGTTTAGAGTAAGGGTATATTTTCCAGAGGAAACAAAAAGTGAAGAACCTGGTAGTAATGAAATGATTTCCTGCTTCTGGCCTGTGGCCCATTTATTCAAACAAAATTTCAACGTCATTAAAATCCCCAATACAGTCTACTGGGAAAAAAAAAAAAAAAGCATTTTGTCCCTCTATTTATGAAAATGGGTCATATTTACTGGTTTGGACAGTAGTAGCTGGATACTTTGAATGTGGTACATTTTTTTCAAAGCTATCTTTCCCTTCTTGCGGGGTCATTCCACCAGAGCAGGGCAGGTAGTGAGCTATGGGGAGCAAAGGAGCAGCAGAGTTAGAAAAACATGGACAGGTCACCCAGCCATCTGGCCGTGCAAGCCCAGCCAGGGAGATCTGATGGGGTAGAGGGGTTGAACTTAGGGAAATGTAGTTTCTCTAAAGGTAAGGCAAAGGCCAGAAAAGCTAACCGTAATTCTTTAAAAAAATAAATAACCAAAGGCGTTTCTAAAAAGTAATTTGAATAGCTAATAATAGAAATGGTCTCTATGATACAGTAGTGCTGGTTTCATGTCATTATACATTTCCCAAACCCATGGAGTATGTAACATCAGGAGCGAACCCTCACGTAAAGTCTGGGGTCTGTAGGATAATGTGTCAGTGTAGCTTCATCGAGTGTGACAAATGAACCGGTCAGGTAGAGGATGTTGTTAGTGGGGAGGCTGTGCTTGTGGCGGGTGGACATCTCAGTACTTCCTGCTCAATTCTGCTGTGCACCTACAACTGCTCTAAGAAGTAACCAAAGGAAGGAAAGAAAGAGTTACAAAGCTAGGACTAACTTTAGCCAAGGGGATTTTCAGTAAAGTGTGTGCTTTGGCCACCCAATGGGAAGATGTCACTCAGATTCCGATACCTGGGACACACAGAATCCTTTGTAGCAGATCCTCTTCTGCCCACCGGAGTATAACTTCCTCCCCCAAGCTGAAGAAACCCAGAGCAGACATCAGACACTGCAACCTGCCTAAAGGGAAGGAGGAGCTCTCTGCAACCACCATGGTGCCCCATAAGCACTTGGCTTCTGAGGCTTCTCTACACAGCCCAGCTGAGGAGGAGGCTTCCTGCCATAGATAGGACCTGGCAGGCAAGCTCTGGGGTCCCTAGAATGAGCCCCCATCTCAGCCTGAGACCCTCAAATGCTGACATCTTTAATGTGTCTAAAGTGCCATTACCATCACCTAGGCATTTACGGAGAGATGCACGTGACTGAGAGCAAGAGGAGGCGCCCATAAAGGTGTCCAGTTCAGCGGCCTCACTGTTCCCTCACACCAGGAAGCCTGAAGGCCACTCTTCAGAACCCACTTCAGGGCTGTTGTCATAGACATGCTTTTTTATCTCTGGGGGCAAAAATTGGTTATTATCTGAGGAAGAGTGGTAAAGAATCAGAGTATAAAGCTGGAAGGAATTTTAAGGTAGATCTGAATGGAAAAGGTCCATAAATTAAAGAAAACATTAGAGACAGAAGTCCAGAGAGACTCTTGTGCAGAAGTCCCAACGCCAAAGAAGATTCAGGAAGTGCTGGGCAGGGACCCTCCCCAAACAGCCTGTGGCACCTGTATGTATTCCTGGGTTGGCCCATGGTTTCCATAACCTCTGGCTTCATTTTTGTGACCTAGGGAATGTGAAGGTAAGCTCGTGGCCAAGGTCACAGCCTTTTACTAACAAAGCCATATCCACTGGAATGGCAGTTTTTGCCCTGTTCTGATGCATCCCTAGCCCAAGTCTGTAATGAGATCACATACTCAGCTTGCTTCTTTCTATAGAGCAGGTAGACACGTTCTGCTAGCCCTCCCGATGCCAAGATTAGAAGCCTTCCCAGAGGAGCAGCCAGAAGCCCTCTCTTCAATCCAGAGCCATGAAAAGTCAGTTTCTACCTGAATTCCCAATAAAAGCAGTTAGAGGTATAAAGAATGGAATTAGAGGTAGTGGCTGGTGAAGCCAGGCTTCCAAACTCATCCATAAAACTGACTTAAATTTTAAATCTACGTCCCAGGGACAATGTGAGAAAAGGAATAGAAGTAAGTGAGCAGCACCACCCAAGAGGCTGGAGCTGAGTGCGGCCTGCGTTCAAGGTGCTTCTGAGCCCCAGGCCAAGCCCATCAGTTGGCAGCTCTTCAGCCCCAGCACAGAACCTTGTAACCAGCATGCCTGGCAGAAGCCCCATCCCAGGTGATCAGAAAATAAGGGCCGTGGGTCATACGAAAGGCCAAATACCCAAAAAGCCACCTCAGCAGATCAAGGCTGCTTCATAAGAGAAAGGACTAGAGGATCCAGCAAGGATCATCTTTTATGTGAAATCAATAAGCAATGTCTATTTTTGCCAATACATCACCCTTCCACATGCAGAGCAGGAACTTCTGCCATTCTGAGCAGTAGAGCCTCGACCCCACCCCTGGGGAAGGGCAGAGGGCACATGGCTGCTCATCAACTTCCCGCCTGGCCCCTGGCCAGCCTTGCCTTGCCCACCAGCCTCGGGAAGAGCAAGGCACCCCCAGAGTTCAACCAGTCCAGGGCCCCAGGCCATTACGCTTCCCTATAGCCACGTCCCATCTGCCAACCGCCTCAAAGAGGCACTACCCAGAGAACAGAAATAAGGCGAGCTGAGGTTTTAGAAGGATCCACCCAAGGAAAATCAAGTCAGAGTCCTGCCCATCTTCTCACCTATTATGTGATTTAGGGCAGTGAGGGAAAAAGGAACAGTCTGAAATGCAATAACATTTTACAAACAATAAATTTATTTCCAAATCCTGAATTATAACCAAATTACAATTCCCTCTAGCTCCATTTTGCTGCTTTACACAGAATTTAAAAAACCATAGTCACGGCCACGTCATTTATACACCAAGCATCCTGGGAATGGTTTATTTGGATACGATGGGTCCGGCCCCCTCTCACGGCCCTGGCTGCTCTCTGCTGCTCCGCACTGAGAACTCCTGCACTGAGGAACTCCTCCTCCCCATGGCAGAGCTGGCCCCTGCTGCAGCCTCCCCCAGGGGCCATGACGTATACAGATGAAAGCGCGCAGATGAAGGGGTTCGCTGGCGGGCCCAGGTGCTCTAGCCGTGGGGCTCAGGACTCCATACACGGCTGCATCCTCTGCAGACAAAGCCTCAGCTCAGAGCCCAAAGCGGGCTGGTGTGCGGCGAGGGGTCATGGGTTCGCCTTGTTCCTTCCGGCCTGGAGTGTAGATCTTTGTAGACCTGGAGATACAGAAGGAGGGACGAGGAATCACGCTGCTGCTCACTCCAACCAGGATGCCCAGGCAGACGAAGAGCCCAAGGCCTTGCTGTTTCTAAGTGGTGTGTAAGCAGGCTTTGGGACTGAAAGGTCTTCTCCTCCAGCACATTTCCACCCCCGCTGCCTTTCTCACGTGTAATGGGGAACAGAATAAAATAATCACCTCATTCTGATATCCACCAAGGACTGTTGGGAGGTAGCTCTTTAAATAATTCCTTTCATACCTCCTGGGTGAGCTGTGGAAGCAGCCTTCCAGTCACCTCACCAGGCTGCCACTCCATCGGCCTAATAAAGAATCTAACTGGCCTTTGTCCCCAGGTGCTGGCAAGCGAGAATTCTACCAATGAACCACCCATGCATCTGTCCCCGGGTCCTGGGAGGTCATCTCTAAACCCGTGGGATTGAATGTCTCTGTTACTCCCGGTGGGCCCTCAGACCACATCTAATAATTTCTCCTAACGAGATGATTCAGGATGATTCAGGGCTGTAATGTGACCTTATGGTATCAGCCCAGCCTCCGTGGAAAGGAGGCGGCTGGGGAGTGAGTCAACCACATGGATGTTTACTCAACCATTCACGCCCATGAATGAAACCCCAATAAAACGCTGGACACTGAAGCTCTGGACATGGCAGCTTCCCTGGCCAGCAGTGCACACCGCAGCATGCCAGAAGGGTTGTGGGGCCCTGAGGACAGTGGAAGCTTCGCCTGCGGGACCGTCACAGACCTGATTCTCTGCGCCCCTCCACTGGGCTGGTTCTGATTTGTATCCTTTGGCTATAATAAAACTGTAATCATAAACACAGTACCTTCCTGAATTCTATGAGTTATTTTAGAAAATTATCGAACGTGGGGGAGTCCTCGGGGACCCCCAAATTTGTAGCAAATTGGTCAGAAGTAAGAGTGACCTTTGGCAACCCCCCAACTTGCAGCTGGGGTCTGAAGTGAAGGCAGTCTTGCAGAAAACTGTGCCCTTCACCAGTGAAGTCTGAGCCAACTCCGGGCCAGCAGAGACACAGAAACCAAGGCTCCCTGGCTCCCAGGCTCCCAGGCTCCCCTCCCATCCCCACCATGATTTCCAAGTCCTCACTTGTCAGTGAAGCTGGAACTTCTCCAGCCAACCACAGGCCATAGAACAACACGACAGGGACCAGGAGTTGCAGACATATCACCACTGGAGACAGTGTGTCTGGAACTCCTCCCATGCCCCCATGCGGGACCGGTCAACTTCTGTCACCATTCAGCCCTACACTCAACTTGTCTTAGATCGCAACCCTGCGTCGGGACCTGCTCGGTCTCTCAGGCCGGTCCCCAGAGCCTCCCACAGACGGGCTCCATCCCAGCCTGGGTTCCGAGGCCGAAGCTCACCGGACACTGCCCAGGGGGCTGCGCTTCTCCTGCTCTTGCCGCCGGGCTCGCAGCTGCTCCTCAGCGAGGGCCATCTCCTCCTCCATGGCAGAGGCCTCCTCTTTGGCCCGTCGGCGGTTCTCCTAGAAAAGTGAGAGATGGACCGGGGACCGGCAGGTGAAGAGGCCTCATCCACACTCTGCCACAAGCCAGGTGCTGTGTCCTCTGGGTCAGCTTCCAGAGCTGGGGCCATATGGCTCTGTGCCCCAACACTAAGGCCACCTTGTCTTTTGAGGCTGAAGCCTATTCTCCTCACTGAGTCAAGCCAGACGCTGCACAATTCAGTCCGAACCCTGTCATGCCTCAGCACTCCACTCAATTCAGTAAGTACTTTCACACTCTTACCAAGTGCACAGTGATGCCAGGAGGTACAGAAACTAGGGAGACATGACCCCCTGACTGGGAAAAATACGCACAAGGAAGATGTGCGCCAGCCCAATGCAGACAGTACTGACAAGAGGAGAAGCAGGAGCCCTGCCACCTTCTGTAGCCCTGAATCCTAGCTCTAGGCAGTCGTTGTCCATGGACAGTAAGACAACGGGGAGATGGAGCAGCAGCTAGGGAACTTCTGCTGGTGGGATCGGGGAGAACCACTGATCAAGCTTAGCATCCTCAAAAGTGGGACCACCAGACCTGACGTGCTTCCTGACAAGATCTAGGACGTTCATAACACCACATGTATTTACGCAACTTTGCCCAAACCAGCTAAACCTGAATTCTATCATGCCTTGAGATTAATTTCTGGTTTATAAAATTACCATGGAATAGAGGCACAAGTTAAACACCCTCATGAAAAAGCAACTAACCAAGTACAGAACATGGGACACTCTATAAGTGACCTGGTTTCTCCAATAAATCAATGCCATTATAAAGAATGGGGGCAGAGCATGCTCTAGAATAAAAGACTTAACACATGTAACAACTAATTGTCATGTTCAGATCCTAATCCACGCAGATCAATCATAAAAAGTTATCTTTGGGATAAAAGGAGAAATATGAATAGAAACTGGAAACTTAAATAACATTAAGGATTAATTCTGTTAAACGATAATGGCACAAAAGTTACATTTTAAAAACAAAGTGACATTTTAAAAACAAGTAAGTTTTAAACAAGATGTTTACTCAAGTTTATGTTGGTGACATAATGTGTCTGAAATGCACTTTAAAATTTTTCCAGGAAAAAAAATGAGTGTGTGGAGGATGGTAGGAATAAGCCCAACAAGACTGACCAATGTCAATCATTATGGCAAGCAGGTGATGAATTCATGATGGCTCCCTATACTGTTTTTTATGCTTTTATGAATATTTGGACTTTCTAATATTAACTTTTTTGGTTTTTTTAAAGGCCTGGGTGGCCCAGTTGGTTAAGTATCGAACTCTCGATTTCCGCTCAGGTCATGGTCTCATTGTCATGGAATCGAGTCCAGCATTGGGCTCCGAGCTCAAGGAGGAGTCCGCCTGAGATTCTCTCCCTGTCCCACTCCCTCAGAATAAGTAAATAAAATCATAAAAAGGAAAAAAAAAAGAAAAAGAAAAAAAGCTCAGCCAAGCAAGCAACTGGAGCAGATGGGGCAAATCTAACAGACCAATCTGGCTTGATCCCAGCTTATGTGTTTGAGAGAGACGTAAGGAAGGCAGGAGTCAGATGATGACATGTCTTCAATACCAGCCTAAGCAAAAAATGGGTCTCACCCATGGAGGCAAACAAAACCTTCATGGAACCTGCAGGGCCCTTACCTGCCGAGACTTTCCCGCCTGTTTCACGCTGTAGAACATGGGGCCCAGCTCCGCCAGCCACTCTCCATCCACGGCAGTCACACACTGCATGTACTCCTGGAGGCGGAAGGATCACAGAGTGGTCATCACAGAAGGGCCAATGCTTTGGGCTGGGCTTTCCACAGAAGTTCCACAATGAGGGCCTGTGTGGGAAGGGACTATCCCCAGCTCTCCGAGGCTGAAAAAGGCGGACATAAGCCCTCGACACCAGAATTTTAATCCTCTCTCCCATGGAAATGTCTCCATGCTTAAAAACATGCCCCCCAGTATCCAAGAGAAAAGGCCTCGACCCTCAGAAAGCCCTTCCCATGACACCAAGGGGGCTGCTTAACCCAGGCGGGAAGCAGGAAACATGCCACTGGCGCAGCTGAGGCCACTGTCATCTAAAGATTAATTCTACATAAGCCTCCCCGAAACCCAACTGAAAACCAGTCTCTCAACTCCCCTCAAAGCAGCACATGTGGCCTCAAGTCTCCCAAGCTCAAAGCACATACCGGAAGGCAAGGAAGGGTTACAGAGGCCTGGCCCAGCCAGGTGAGCCTACGTCACGCAAACTGTGTCAGAAAAGACTCACCTTGGTGGTCATGACCAGCTCGTGATACACTATATAGTCTGGGGTATAGCCCATTCCAAAGAGTGAGCTGGTGGGGTGCAGGTGGCAGGGCATCCCCGTCCGGATATTCACATACTCCCCAATTCCCTAGGGAAGAGACGTAACAGGTGACCAACCACAGCAAGAAATCACACCTCATGTGGGCAGCCACTGCATCCCTTGCCTTGACACAGGCCTTCGTGGGGAAAGCCCAGATCTGCAGGACTGGACAATGAGAAAAAACTTTGCTCTGGAACAATTACCAGGCCAGAAAGGGGCCACAACCAGGCTTCCCCGGCTCACCTTGAGCTTAGCCGCCTGGTGGAAATAGGCTGCACAGATACACTTCCTGACGATGTCCCAGTCAGTGCCACACGAGGCCAGGCTCATCCGCTGCTGCACCATGATGTCCTTGAGCTGAGCCCGTACCTCCCGGACCTAGGGCAGGACACGGAGCAGAGAAGGAGCGAGCCCTCCCCTCTTGCTCCCTACCACCCCTCACCCCAACATCCCGCTCATCTGGGCTACTGCCCCTACCTTCCGCATGGCCTTGGCATGGATAAAATGATCGTTACACCAGATGGTGGAGTAATTATTATTCTTCCACTGCAGGTAGACATTCAGGTAGGTCAAATGGTCACTCTCGGGGACAGCAAACTTCTCCCGGATCTGATCACTCTCCTCCTCTCGGCCCTAGAAAGGAAAAAGGACCGTTCCTCTGAGCACAGGCAGTCCAGGCCCTCTGAGAAGACCCTGCAGCTGCCGGCACACACAACTTCAAACACGTCGATGTGTGACCCTGACAACACGGAAAATAACGTAGCTCATAACAAAATATTTACTCTAAAACACGAGGGCTGAGACACAACTACACTGGAAGATAAAAAACGCTCTTGCCAATTCCCAAATCACTCTCTGAGAACCCCTCATGTAGCCCAGGCTTTCCCTCACCCCAAAGTGCTTACCAGAAAACAGCAAGATTATTTTTGAAAGTTCTGACTCCTGTCCCGCTATCCCATGTTAATAATAACAGAGGAAACCAGTTCCCTCTAGTCCTTCCTCAAGCCCCATGACTTGTGCTGCGGCCGCTGGGGTAGAAGCACGGGACACCACGTCCCCACCTTGGGCCTGTAGAAGATGGCCGGCACGGAGAGCATGGACACAATGAGCAGGATCTCCGAGCTACAGCCCATGTCACAGGACACAATCAGCATCTTGGACAGCGCCGGGTCCAGGGGAAACTCCACCATCAGCCGACCCGTCGAGGTCAGACCACCTGGGAGAGGGGCAAATCCGGACATTGAGGAGACGCAGTGAGGTCAAGAGAGAACCCCATCTCTCCCCCAGCCGCCGGGGCCCACGCACCAGTGTTGTCCAGGGCCCCGAGGATCCAGAGCTGATACATGGAGTTGAGCATGTTGTCCTCAGGCGGCGGGTCCATGAAGTGGAACTGCAGCAGGTCCTGCACGCCGAGGGACTTGAGCAGCAGCACTACGTTGGCCAGGTTGGTCCTCTGGATCTCAGGCACCGTGGTGGTCAGGAGCTCGTTCTTGTAGGCGCTCTGGGTGTAGAGCCTGCCGGGGAGAACACCAGGCCCTGCTGAGTCTCCAACAGGCCCAACGCCTACACGGGCATCCCCCTGGGGGGTGAGCTGTGCTGCTCAACTCTCCCCAGTGCCTGCGCCCCAGAAAGGCTGGAAGAGCTGAAAGCCACGGGGTTGGAGGCCAACCTCCCCTTTCATCCTGCATTTCCACCCGTTCTAAATTCAGTCCCGCCAGTTCACGCTTCTGCTGGAGTCTCCTACACATGTGTTTTATTTCTGGAACCAATGAGCCTACGCATGTGCTTTAGGTCTGGAACCAATGAGCCTGGGACTAGAATCATGGCTTGCTTTTGTTTTCTTTACAGTTTTCCGTACTTTCTGGATTTCTATAGTGAGTATTTCTAAAAATTAGAAGCAATGAAAACGAAAACTGCAGAACCCCATAAATCTATTCAATCTACCCTTGAAGGGAAGTGCCCTGGGCTCCAATGCCACTCCAGGCTGCCTAAAACCCAAAGCCGCTCACACCTCACAGGTGCCTGGGAAGGCTGCTGCTTCCGCTCGGCAGGGGATGATGAGAAGACCAACAGGTGGCAGTCCTGCCACCAGTGCCCAGCCTCAGGGATCCTGGGGCCGGCATCCCTGTGCGGGATCACAGTCCAGCACCCACTGCCCCAGCTCCACACTCCGCAATCCCGGTACTGCCCCAGAAAGCAGGCTAGCACAGGGCTCCTACCTGAAACACTGACCTGGGCCCGTCCGGCCAGCACGCCCCGACCTCTGGTTGGCATTGGCCTGGCTGATGGGGTAGATCTGTAGAGCATCCATGCCAATCCTGGGGTTGAAGACCTTGGGAGGGGAGACAGTAAAGGGCTGATAAAGGAGAGAGCAAGGGCAAAGGAGAGGCAGCTCTCAAACAAAGACAGCCCAGGCTGCTACACATCACAGAGCATGGTGTTCTAGCAAGCCAGCGGCCATCCTTTTGAAGCCAGGAAACTTAAGAAATCTCTCCCACAAATATCAGCTCTGTAATCTCTACTGAGTTACTAAATCATCTACTTCGTGGTGTTATCACTAGGATTAAATTGGTCAAGTACATGGCAAAATCAGCAATCCAATGTTAGCCTCTGAAATAGTACCAGCACTTCTGAGTCCATCCTGCCTCTATGGGCTGAGGACCCAGGGCCTGCCCTCCTCCAACTGAGTTACTGTGACGTTCCAGGGCCCCAGGGCCCATGTCTTTCCTTACCTTTAATTTGCAATAACCAGAGTCAATAACAAACATGATGCCATCGACAGTCAGCGACGTCTCAGCAATGTTGGTGGCAACGATACACTTCCGAACTCCATCTGGAGCCTAGAGCCGGGCAGGATGTACAGGAGCGCAGGCTGTAGGCCCACAGGTAGGAAAGACTCTACAGGGGAAAGAACACCCCCACCCCTGCCAGAAAAGTAACAGCCTCTCTCTCTCGGCCTCCCTGGGGCAGAATCCAGGGAGACCCAAAAGTGAGGACCCAGGACAGACATTCTTGCTACTGCACCTTCTGGAAGATTTTAGCCTGGAGGTCAGACGGTAGCTGAGAGTAGATGGGCAGCACAGCCAAGGCAGGTGCATTTTCCAGTTCCTCCAGATGTTCCACAATCTGGTCTGAGGTTACCTGATGGCAGAGAGAGGAGCCATGAGACCCCAGAGCGCCTCACAGGCACGACACTACCCGTTCATCAGAGTCATGACCAAGGCACACACCTCAATGTCCTCTTGGCCAGGCATGAAGATAAGGATGTCCCCAGGAGCCCCTGACAGGTGCACCTGTAAGGACTGCTTCACTGCGGCCTCCACGTAGTCCTCCTGCGGGGTCTGCAACACCAGCCAGGGACACAGTCAGAGGGCAGTTATCAAGGGAAATGCAGGCTGGCACCCCTCTGGGAACCGGTGGCCAGTCACTGGTGTGGGGCTAGAGAGTGGGGTATGTTCAGGGCTACAGATGGGGCTGGCTTCTCATCAGAGATCAGGACTGGTTCAAAAAGGAAACCTCAGTACCTTGCTGAAGAGAATGTCAACAGGGAAAGTCCGGCCAGGGATGTGGAAGATGGGAACATTCCCAAAAAAGGCAGCAAATTTCTCTGCATCCATAGTGGCTGACGTGACGATGAGCTTCAGGTCTGAGCGCCGAGCCACCACCTAAGAGAAAAGGTCAGTGTGAGGCTTCCCCAGAGATTCGAAACCCTCGGCGCCCAACATTACCCCCAAATGAAACAGAGGCCGAAGCTAACGGACTGGCACATTAGACTCTTAAGAATCCTGAAGCCTGAAGCCAGGAAGCCAGAGCCAAGAGAACCACGAGTACTCAGCTGAGCAAGAGCAGAGTGAACTACAACACCATGTCTGAGCCGGGCAACCTGGAGGCCTCGGGGGACACTCTGGCCTGTCAGAGACCCCCCTCAGCCTCCCAGGCGAGAGCCCAGGCCCACCTCCAGCACCAACAGCACGCTACTCAAAGCCTCAAGGGCACAGACGGAGTGTACCCCAAAGCCCTCACCTCCCGGAGCAGCCCAAAGAGCACGTCAGTGTTGAGGGAGCGCTCGTGGGCCTCGTCCATGATGATGGCACTGTAGTGATCCAGGTCCGCTTCCCGGAGCGACTCCCGCAGCAGGATCCCGTCCGTCATGTATTTGATCAAGGTGTTTTCTGACGTGCAGTCTTCGAAGCGGATCGCGTAACCCACCTGAAGGTCAGAGAGAAAGGGCTCAGAGGCCCTGGGCCCCAGGTCACGGCTGGCACAGCCTGTGCTGGGTCCAGGCCTTAGCAGATCAGCTCAGCCAGATGGGAGCCACACGGCTCAGCCCTCACGCCCACTCACCTCCTCACCAAGGTTGCCCCCCATTTCTTCACTGACTCTCTTGGCCACAGACATGGCAGCCACACGGCGAGGCTGGGTGCACCCAATCATCCCGTAGTCCGTGTAACCGTCTTCATGCAAGTACTGTGTCAGCTGAGTGGTCTTACCGCTCCCTGTTTCTCCAACCACGATCACGATGCTGTTATCTCTACAAGGGAGAGAAGATGACGGGCAAGGCGTGCTGAGTGGAAGGCCACCAGGGAGCCTCTGAGAAGACGGGGCCACCTCCTATGCCCACATCACTATCCAAGGAGCACACCCGCTTGGAAAGGTGGATTTCCCTGGGATAACAGCCCAGAACCGAGAGACCTCCTAAAACGTCTAGAAGACTGTGGGGGTTAAATAAGTGAACTGTAACAAAGCAACGCTGTCTTTCCTGCTTTGGCCAAAAAAGCCAAGAGCACCCGTACCAGGTAAGAAAAAATTCTTTGTGTTCTCCATCAGATGCAACGCCCCAAAGCAGAAGAGCTACTGAGTAAATTCAAGGGACAAAGGGGAACCCGACTCAACCGTGGCTGTCCCGGGCCCGGGAAGGAATCACCTGATGATAGTCAGAAGTTCCTGCTGCACAGCGAAGATGGGCAGATACTGTCGCTGCTCCAGAATGGACTTCTTCTTGGCAAACTCGCTGCTGGCTTCGCTCTTTTTCTTCATGTGGTCTGCAAACTTCTGCTCCGTCCTGAGAACACAAAGGAGCCCCATCACCCTGCACAATCTCCCACGCTATTCTTCCTGAGCGGGCTCCTGCCCTTCTTCCGGCACCCGGAACGAGAACTACCTCACCGAGACACAAGAAGGCTCTGAGAGCCCCGCGCAGCCAGGCAACCTGAAACGCTGCTCCTGTCCTCTGCCTCGGGGACTGGCACTGCTGCCGGAGAAGCCACAACATACACGACACCCTCAGGCTCAGTAGGACCTGCAGGATCTCAGATGAGCAAACGGGCCAAATCTCCGCCCTAAAGAGCTTGCCCCGCAGCTCGGGATCT
Organism: Mustela nigripes; assembly: GCF_022355385.1. Classification (NCBI taxonomy): domain Eukaryota; kingdom Metazoa; phylum Chordata; class Mammalia; order Carnivora; family Mustelidae; genus Mustela; species Mustela nigripes. The sequence goes on from NC_081573.1 coordinate 45,963,269, forward strand.
CACGCGAACACTAGGGGCGGTTTTGGCACCACGTGCGAAGGGCTGAAAGGAGACGGCGAGGCCACCGTGCCCGGCCCCGGCTCAGACCCCGTCTCTCTCCTCGGGGCGGGACAGCACAGTCTGAGCGGCTTCATTTTCAAAGAATTGTGAGAACGAACACACCCACTGCGTCCTGACCAACAGCTTTCATTGAAAGCACGCAAGTATGTGACACATGCACCCAGGCCTAGACTCAAAAGTACTACGTGAGTCTCCCCAGACTGCAAGGCAAAGAGAGAGCGGTTCAGTGTCGCCGAAGTCCGTGCCTCTGCCACTCGCCCTCCCCCAAGAGACTGGACCCCTGGCCGGCCCACCCATGGGTATTCCTAACTTGACCATCACTCCTGGTCAGCTAACAGTCAACGCCTATGGGACTACATCAACTACAGGCTAACAAGAGCCGATCGGCTGTACCGACTTCTCACTTGGGTCATTTCTCACAGGGGTACAGAGGACTATTCACTCGGATGCCGCTTCGGCAAGACCTTAGGATGTTCAGAGAATGAGACTCACCAGGGACATTTGAGTCCAGTCACCTACCCAAGGTGGGAACCCCAATAAGCAGCTCTTTACCATCTGTCTAAAAACCTCTATGAACGGGGATGTCTCTCTCTGACAAGACAATCCTTTCAGTGTTCAAACCACTATTAAAAGTAATTCCTCCTTCCATTAAACTGAAATCGAAGGGGGCAAACCCCACTGTCCCTACTGAACATCTGAAACACACTGAAGCAGAGTAACTAAGATACTAGGCTCCAAGTCCCGCTGTCCAGGGATCATCATCAAACCACCATTTATCAACCGGGTGACCTCAAACCAGTTAACCTCCCTGGACGTCATCTGGTGCACACAGGACACGGGAAGGACAGCACCTACCCTATGGGACTGGCATGAGACCCATGTGAGGTGTCCAAGGCCAGCAGGCGGGGGTGGCGCCTACAGCAGTGGCAGTAGAGGCCAGAGGAAGACTATCTAGGAAAACCCACAGATGGTAGAAGAGAAAGCCCAGGAGGAAGGGACCAGAAGGGACCAGAAGACCCGAAGTGACATGATTTTCCTATTCACAAAACACAATTCTATCCATTCCCCAGCAAGTGTCCTCGTTAGAGACAGCCCGCTGCTGACCAGGATGCCTACCTATAGTCCACTTTACCGTCTTCTGTCAGAGCTTTATCTGGCTCTTCCTCTTTTTTGACACCCATGATGTCTCCTAGCTTGGTTCCAGCCAGCTCCCAGTGTTTGTGTTGAGCCTGAAAACAATACCAAACATCATGTAACACGATTTCGATCAATGGAAAATTAATCCCACTTGACAAGAAGCTGCACCCAGCAGGTGGTGAGTCCCCACAAGGCGGCAGTGGTACTGAGCCTGCTTCCCCATTTCAAGCTCCCTGAGCATCAGGCCCTGCGGTTGTCTTCACTAAGGCCGTGGCAGAAGAACACAGTGCCCTCCTCCAACGGCTTGCTCTTGCTCTGGGAGGGTCATCAAACTTCCAACAAGAACCCTACCTAGGAGATCTAATACGATTTTTCTAAAAAAGAAAAAAGACCAAAAGAAAACCAAAAAACCCACTCTCACAAGAGACAGCCCAACCCCCAATGACAAGAAACCAACCTTTTTCCGTTCCTTCTGTTCCCTGTGCTTCCGCACTGTTTGACTGCCTTTTCGAGCAATAATGGCCAAGTCAGAAGTGGCATCCTTGACTGGAATCACGGGCTCTGGCTGCAAAAGGTTGAGGAAAAAGAGAAATTCCCCACTAATGGTTAACTCAACAGGAAGGTCCACTGCACAGCAGCCCCAGGAAACGGAACAGACTGCTACCCCATCAGGCAAGGGGCCTTGTTCCTCCTCTCTCCTTTTTCCACTTCAGTTCTACCTAAGCTGGCTTCTCTCGGGCCCCGGGAGCCTCACCTGCTTGGTGAAGACGATGCGCCCATCAAGAAAGGGAGGAACCAGGTTGTGCACCATCAAGTGCACTTTGGCCGCACTGTCCTCCTCGAAGTCCTCGTCCACCTCCAGCCGATGGACCACCCCGCTGGTGAGCATGCGGTTGGTCTCCCAGCGCTCGTTATCCTGTGACGACACAACAGGAGGCCAGGCTCAGACTGCAACCAAAAGGCATCCTGAAAGGTCACCGGCAAGTCCACTCGTCAAGTCCTGACAGACGGGCCAGGGGATGCCACAGAGCTGTCCCGGGCCTCTGTACCCTGCAGCTCCTTAGAAAGCAGAGTTGCTGAGCCCAAATCACCAGCAGTATTTTTTCTAAGCAGCAGCCCTTTAGTCAGAACCTCTATTCAGACAGACGCATGGCGAGTGTCCCCAGCCCCAGTCGGAGACACCAAGAACACAGAGCCAGAAGCCACCCTATCAGTTCCCATCCACGGCAGCCCTCGAGGAAGGACTGCAGAAGAAGGAAGTTATCTGAAGCCCACCCCTCCTCTGCCTCCAGAGGTACAGCGGCACCGGGTACATCAGTGACTGGGAGGCGAGCTGTGCCACCACGGCGTGGCCCCCGCTCCAGCTGAGTCGGCTCCGACTACCACGGGCTGCCCACCTCGTTGATCTGCCTCCGCTGAGCCGAAATGCGCTTCTGCTTCTGTTTATGCAGGTGCTGCTCCCGCCTTCTCACGTAATCCTCAGAGGAGTAGGCCAGGGGGTTGTGGAACTCGTCGTACCCCTCATCCATCATGTACCAATCCCGGTCCGCTTGCTGCAACACAGGGGACAAGGCATCGAGAACAAGGGACAGACGGAGTGTACGTGAATGACAAGGCCAGAGAAGAGATGTCTGGGAAAAAGTCACTGGGGGGATGATGGGGCCAGGCAAGGGCCACCCTACTAGGAGATGAGCCACCTGGAGAACTCTGGGCGCGGACTCGTGACGGCACTTCCTACATTTACCACACGGTGGCACCAGCACTCAACTAAAAACTCCGGTCGACCCTACGTCTGGTGAAGGAGCTGGTGCAGGAGCCTGTGCCTCCGTGAACCGAATCCAGGGCCTCAGGACTGAATAGGGCTCAGCTCCCGAGCCTGCCCCGTGTTAAGCTCCCTCACCAAAGTCCAGTTCCACGGGACTTCACTCACGGCCCACTCCCCACAGAGGGCCACTAGCCCTCGTTCAGTCCGTCAAAGATGTCGTTTTTTTCTTTTCTTTTCTTTTTTATTTTTTTTTTAAAGATTTTATTTGTTTATTTGACAGACAGAGATTACAAGTAGACAGAGAGGCAGGCAGAGAGAGAGAGGGAAGCAGGCTCCCTGCTGAGCAGAGAGCCCGATGCGGGACTCGATCCCAGGACCCTGGGATCATGCCCTGAGCCGAAGGCAGCGGCTTAACCCACTGAGCCACCCAGGCGCCCGTTTTTTTCTTTTCTTTTTTTTTTTTAAGATTTTATTTGACAGAGAGAGATCACAAGCAGGCAGAGAGGCAGGCAGAGAGAGAGAAAGAAGGAAGCAGGCTCCCTGCCGAGCAAAGAGCACGATGCAGGACTCGATCCCAGGACCCTGAGACCATGACCTGAGCTGAAGGCAGAGGCTTAACCCACTGAGCCACCCAGGAGCCCCAAAGATGTCAAGTTGTTACCCTCTGGTCATCCTCCCACTGCTGCCGTTCCTCTTCTGTGTCGAACGAAATTCCCTCTTCACCATCCTCGCGTCTTCCTGAAGGAGAATACGTAGCAGGTCAGTCCCAGTGACCCCAGTTTATCCCCAGGGGATGCCAGCAGCCCTGCAGAGCCACACTGCTCCCGAGTCCAGCTGTGCTCGACCTCACTGGGACGAGTCATCCTGCTTTCCTGCCTCCTCCCTCCCTGCCTTACCTCGGCCCCTGGACAGACGGGGCGTGGAGCCCAGGTGTCTTCTGTCATCGGCCCACTCATTGTATTTGTAGGATGGGGTTGGCAGAGGTGTGTCGTCTGAATACCTGCTCCGCACAGACCTGGGCAGCAGTAGAAGCAGCAGCACTGAGCAGTCACTAGGCTGCGACGTGTTCCCCAGTGGCCATCTGCTTTCCCAGCCCAGACCCCTTTGCCCTCCTCACGTCCACCCTCTGCCACCCACCCAGAGAAACCGGGCTGCTCTGCCCAGAACATCACCTATCCCGATCACGACTGGACTGTCGATGGCTCCGCTCAGAATCCCGGTAAGAAGGCGTTGGAGACGGGGATTCCCACTGCGAGCGCCTTGAGAAGCCATAGCCACTGTCCTCTTCCTCCCAGGCGGACCTTGAAGGAGTAGCTGCATCTGAGGCCGCAAAGAACACAACCACAGGAAACATCTAACTCGGGCTCTAGAGCTGTCAGCCAAAAGTCAATCCCCCAAATTTCTCTCTTCCGCTATGCATAAACTTTATATCTATTTGTGACAGGTAAGATGGTTTGGACAGTTTTTAAAGATACCTGGATTTTGGGGTGCCTGGGTGCCTCAGTGGGTTAGAGCCTCTGCCTTCAGCTCGGGTCATGGTCCCAGAGTCCTGGGATCGAGCCCCATATCGGGCTCTCTGCTCAGCAGGGAGCCTGCTTCCCCCACCTCCTCTCTCTGCCTGCCTCTCTGCCTACTTGTGATTTCTGTCTGTCAAATAAATAAATAAATCTTTAAAAAAATATTTAAAAAAAAAAAAAGATACCTGGATTTTAATGATCCAGTTTTCATGGGTTTATAATATTTTTCTTTTTTTTAAAGTATGTTTATTTGAAAGAACAGCCAATTTCTCTCAGCAAACATACTCCTTGTGGATATAAATAATTATTTTTAATAAATCCTCTTCTCCAGCTCTCTATTCTTTCCTGCCATTTGGCGAACTGGCCATTCAGCCAACTGGCCTATCAGCTTAAAGGACCAGATCCGACTCGCCAGGTCCAAGGCGTCCCCGCCTGATTCAGAACCAAGTATTCCTAGAGGTTCATAGTGAAATCAGCAATTCTGACTCTGCCCACAGAAAATCAACTGAGGACAGGAGTCACTCGCCCTGCCTTTTATACACTCGACCCCTCACAAGTCACAAGCGATGGTTCAGTCTACCTTTAGGTCGGTGTCTCGGGCTCTCCGGTTCATTTCTTCTGCTGCGCTCTGACCCTCCATCTCGCTCGGATCTGCTGCTGTGTCTGCTTCTATCCCGCTCATCTGCCAAGAGTCACACACAGAGCTTAGGACATACGTGTCCCATCCTAATTTCCACCCGTCTTCACCCTAGAGAAAGGACAGGCCTTCCCACTCACTCACAGGTGCAACCTGCACTGTTCTAATGCGATCCATGGGCTCCTGAAACTCACATATCCCCATTCTCTCAAGGGGAAAAAATAGTTACTGGCTAGAAAGTTTCAAACTCACAGTAACAGTTATTTTCCTGCAAGAATTCAAAAAACAATAGTTACAAGTCTACAGTGAATAGCTGTTTAATAGTTACAAGTGTATAAGCTATAAAACTTAAAACAACACTAAGCAAAGCCAGCACTGGATTTTATGTCTAGCTTTGCTCCACAGCACTGTCCTTTCTCTGTCACCAGCACTGTAGTAAATTCTGGCTTTTTGTACATATGACCTGTTATCACCTATATCACCAACTATAATAAAACGAGGAGCACACACTCAAGCAAAGCAGCTTTGTTGCAAGTATCAGTTCTTAAGCTGCCTGCTATTCCTAACCCTGACACAATCAAAACCAATAGGGCTCCCTAATTATTGGGCATTAGAAAAACTCCTGCAACAGGAAAGAGGCTGACATGTTACTTCAAATGTTTAACCGGGCTGCTCTGGCCAGAGTATCACCTATCCCAATCACGACTGGACTACCGATGGCTCTGCTCAGAACTATGTGAATGATGCCGACCGTTACCTCTGTCTCTCTTGCGGTCACAGTCTCGATCCCGTGATCTGTCTCTCTTCCGATCCTTTTCTTCTCTGGATGAGGCGTAGACACCATGCTCCCGCCGCTCCCGCTCTCTCTGCCGACTGCGTTCCCAAAACTCCTCGCTCACACCACCAGGGTGGGATGGAGTCTCCACCCGAGCAGACCGATAATGTCTGAAACAGGGAGGAAACATGTTTCCCGAGGAAACATGAGAGAAAAACCTTGCCCCCAGACCTCTGGCTGGCTGACCTGTCCTTTTCCACTTTATCTCCCTGCAGGCTTACTATGGCAACCACCCAGAGCACTTCTAACCTCCATCCTCTCTTTAGTTGCCTTTGAATGTTCCCCACAAATCTGAAGAAAACACCAATTCCTATGTACCTTCAATATTACAGAATCATAATAAAATCATGAAGATCTACACATCCAATTAGAAAACAGACATAAACATGAGATGCTATTTCCTGGCCTGCATTCTCGTTCCCTTTGGGTCAACCCAACCCACAGCTTTTACCTGTCTTTCCGGCTGTGTCGGCCAGCTTGGTCACTGCCCTCCTCCTCAGCATCCCGCTGGTCATCCTTGCTCTCCTCCCAGTCCTTGTAGGAAGAGATTCTGGACTTCTTCTTGTCCTCCCCATCATCCTTCTCCTCGCGCTCCCTTCGTTTCAGGGAAGCTAACAAGTCCAGTCCCAGCAATGAAGGGCGGGGGGCGGGGGCCTTGAAAACATGCTGCTCACTGGCTGCACTTTTGGTCTTGCAAATAAGACCGCCAACCTGAGAGTCCATATCAGTGCCTTCCAATCGATGAATCGAGGCATCCTCGCTGGTATCCTCCATGACAGGCCCTGGGATGTCTGTGGAAGGAAGACAACCCATTTTGTACTGGATGTAAGAGAAGGTTCAACTCTGCTATAAGCCAGGATAACTGAAGTTAGAAGTATATTCAGGGGATTAACCTCCCCATCATGACCAGGCTTTGTTTAGCTACCTCTTGCCAAGACCTTTCCATTAAGTCACCAACAATCTCAAAAGATCCTCTGACTCCCACCCCAACACACATCAGAAACACACACACACATTCGCACACCCACCAAACACCAGGATCCAAGGGAATATCATCCGGGCAAGAACAGACCTTACTAAGCGACACTTGCCAGAACATAATAGCATCTAGAAAGAGACTATAGGGGAAACACCACTAGATTTTAAGTCAGAATCCTCAGAATGCAAGATGTTTACATTTTCTACTTGTATGATTGTAAGCAGATAACTTAGTATTTGGTTAGGCATAATTTCTATATCTGTAAAACAGAAATACTTTTTGCTTTATCTAATCCATGGAGTTACTGTGAGAATTAAATGCTAGAGTGTATATGAAAGCTCTCTGTAAACATACAGCGTTACATAAATGTATTCTATTATTTTACTTAGTGTGCTCCTATATACCAGCTGGGGCTCAAAATTTTCTACCTGAGTTGTTCTACCTCTCCCTCCCTTTAAACTACAGATACAGTAGAGTAGGCACATTGGTGTATAAGGCTGCCATCCGTGTGATCCATACACTAATGGCTTTTTTGGCACCAGTTGTGTTGCATAGAAAACAATTACCTCACAGCAGTTGAAATCTGTTTAATAACAACCCACCTTCTCAAAAAATATTGATGAGAAACACAGGGTTATGAAATGGTGTTCATGAAAAGTATTAAGGTGACTGTAAGATTTTCTGGCACTCAACTTGTAACAAATTCCTCTTTACCCTCCATGACACACCATCCATTTATAAACATACACTGATTCCTGCGTGCTTGGGTAGCTCCCCTTTCAACAAGTCAGTGAAGCAAAGTAACTGTCACGGTGTAGGGTACCACCAGAATCCAGAATGTTTTGCCCAGCAATAATTAACATGCACGGCTCTATAGAGAAATAAAGCCAAACAGACTGAACACATAACATGAACATACACAGAAGAGTTGCATTTTGAAAAACGCCATCAGGCACAAGAGAAAAGGGAGAGCTGCATATTGGTGACATCTGTATGCATGAGAGCATATCTAAATAGGAAGGTAAACACATACATGTTTTGCTCAGCAGTAGTCTGAACTAGAAAATATACTCTTATAATGGGAAAAAAGGGAACCTCATCTGTCTTGCTGTTGCTGTCCCAGTGCCTAGCAAAATGTTTGCTGAATAAATGGATGAATGAATTTAAACAGAGTAATGGAGAACGAGAAACCAAATATTTCTAGAGACAGCAAAGGTACATACCAACAGCCCAGGACAAGGCGTCTGACAAGACTTAATTAGCTGCTGAAAACAAATAAGGAGTTAAGAGGCTGGATTCTGGCGAATGATTAATGACAGAGAAGCCACACAGGATCCAAAAAAAACAATTTCGGAAAAACTAGATTTACTCATTCAACAATTTTTTCACTGACTTCTTTCTGTGAGCCAGTTGCTGTTCTGGGCAACAGGAATAGAAGAGAACGAACAGACAAAAATCCTCGCCCTCCAGTCCAGGAGATCACCTAATAAAGATACCACGATGACAGAGAAAAGAAAGACACAGGATCCGTACTCGTGCTCGGACTCGGCCTCGGAGGGGGCTAATGCAGAAGCCTGAGGAAGGGTGCAGGGTGACCCCTGGACAGCATCCCTGCACCTCCAAGAGGCCGCGCCAGGTAGCAGGATCTGACCAGATCAAGGAGAAAGGACGGGGCCAGGGCTGACCGGCGCAGCATCCCTAAGGTGAGAAAGGCAAGTTGGGTGACAGGGACGAGACTTTGCAAACCCGGGCAGGAACCTGAGCGAAGGACCGATATCCGCCGCCAGGAGCTGCTGTTTTCCGTAGCAGTTATGGGCCAGGAGCAGGGAAGGGCAGGTCAGGAAGGAAGAAGGGAAACTCACCTCACCAAGCTCGACTCTCGGGACCTTCTGTCCCAGATTCTGGGGCGCCGGCACCACCACCCCGCACTCAGAAGGCCTTACAGATCCAGACACCAATCTTGAACGCGGCCATTATTGTCCCATAATACCTTGCGCGATCCCTTCTATCCGTCCAAAGATACCATCGAGTGCAGCCCGGAAAACGCGGGTTCTCTCCTCCCAGTGTGAGACAGAAAGCGACCGAGCACTCAAGGCTAGAGTGTCCTCCTCTGGGACTTTGATCAGAGACACCGCCGAATCTCGTTGCAACCAATCACAATTAGTCTGAGAGGCGAGAAGAGAAGGAGGGCGAGGGAAGGAGGTCGGTCATGTTTAGTAAGGGCGGAAGTGACTCTACAGCTTCCGGCCGAAGCCGGGCAAAGTGGGCGAGACTAGAATAACCACTTTCGCTTGTTGGACTTTTGGGAGGGACAGCAAGTTTACCTACTGCGCCTGTGCGTTTTCTTTTTCCGTTTCCGTTTTCTCGAGCGGTACGCGGAGAGTTGCTAAGCAGTGGCGGCTGGGTTGCTGTGGGTTAAACGCTGGCAGAGAAGGTGTCGCCGGCGTCCCAGTTTGTTTGGAGACGGGTGTGGACGGTCCTGAAGTGGAAGAGAGGGAGGTGACTTGTGCAAATAAAGTAAGTATCGTTTTCCGTAGCAGTTAGGGGCCAGGAGTAGCCTAGCCACAGGTTTCGTTAAATATATGTATAATTGTGTCGAATATTTTGGAAAAAGAAAGGCGCTCTCTCCGATGTAAAGAAAATCCACCTGTCTGTCCACTCGCAGGCATAACCACTGATGGTGTTTGGGGAAATTTATTTCCAATTGGTTTTCTAGGCAAATGTATGTATTTGTATTACAATTAGGTTTTGTACAGCAGTAGAATCACACTTCGTATACTGTTTTATAACTTCTTTTCGGTATCTGACATTTTCATTTGTATCACGGTATTCAGTGGTCGTGTAATAGTATGTTTTAGGACTGTACTATCGTTTATTTTTCCAGTCCCTTTATTTTAGGCCATCTAGGGTGTTTCCAGTTTTTCATCACTAAGATTTTGAGAGTATTTTTTTCTGCATAAATATTTGTGAATGTGTCGAATTAAGTCTCAGAGATGGAAGTGTTCCTCGGATTGTTTTCTTCCTAGAAAAGTTTTGCTCCTCTGTATTACAGCGGGCACCATGCAGTGTGTGTCCGTTCATGCTCTTGCATTATTATTTCGCTTTACCAACTTAATGGGTTTGTCAAATAATCTTCTAATTTGCTTTTGTTTACTATTCAAGCTTAACTTTTCAAATATTTTGGTCCATTTGTGCTGCTTCTTCTTCTTTTTTTTTTTTTTTTTTTTTTTTTTACGATTTTATTTATTTATTTGTCAGAGAGAGAGAGTGCGAGCACAGGCAGACAGAATGGCAGGCAGAGGGAGAAGCAGGCTCTCCGCCGAGCAAGGAGCCCGATATGGGACTTGATCCCAGGACACTGGGATCATGACCTGAACCAAAGGCAGCCGCTTAACCAACTGAGCCACCCAGGCGTCCCTTTGCTTCTTCTTTTAATGAAGTTGCTGTTGGTATTCTTTGCTATGAACATATTCTTAGGTGTGGCATCAGTTTTCTTCTCTTCCTTCCAACATTTATACGGTCCCCTCACCCCGTTGAAGCTTTGTCTTCTCCTCACTTCCTTCTCCTTGTCAGTATCATAGTGTCAGTATCATTGAATTTTCGTGGAATAGGTCCATCCTTTCTTTGACTTTCCCCTTTGTAAGTAATTTGTTCTGCTACTGACATTTGATGAGGTCCCTTCTGGCAATCAACTTGCCTGTTTAAAAAATGACTTATTATGGGAATAATTTTATTTCCTATATGAATTTTATTAGTTAATATTTTAAAATGTGACTTGTCTCTCTCTGTCTCTCTCTCTCTCTCTCTCTCTCTCACACACACACACACAGACACATGCACACACATGCACACACACATAAAGAAATCTTCCCTTTTCATAGCATTAACCTACTTTGGGACCAGATTGAAAATGTCAGGTTCTCAATGGAGTTTCTTGTGGATGGACTCAAAAATAAAGTTCCTTTCTTAACCATAAAAATAGGTACTGATTATAGCAGAGGGAACACTGCACTAGAAATTTGGTGACTTGGATTCTAGTCCTTGTTTTAGCTAGAATCAAAACTGTAAGCAAACAAGTCTATAAAATGAGGGAATTGGATTGGGTCCCTTCTATCTTGGTGTTTTATGACTTGTTTCTTTTTTGTGTGGGGTGGGCCCACACACCCTTCTTAATTGGTTTGTTTGACGTGTGGTGAGGTACCTCTAGTAAGGCATGCACCAAGAATCTTGAAGCCAGGACTTAAGATAAAACTCCCATCAATAAAAGACTTAAAAAGTATGGTGCATGCGTAGTGGGGTGCCTGGGTGGCTCATTCAGTTAAGCGTCTGCCTTCGGCTCAGGTCATCTTCCCAGGATCCTGGGATTGAGCCTCTTGTCAGGCTTCCTGCTTAGCAGGGGAGTCTACTTCTACCTCTCCCTCTGCCCCTCCCCTGTGCTCACGCTCTCACTCTCAACTAACTAAATAAAATGTTTAAAAATTTTTTCTAAATGTATGGTCCATGCACAAAATAGTATGTTGTTGTAACAACATGTATAGAGATAGAGAAAGGTCTTCCCATATTAGGTAAAACACTCCAAAGTGCAGAAGAGTGGGTAAAGTATGTGTGCTGGACATGTGTGCCGGACGTCTGTCATTTGTCACTCCACCTGCACTCTTCCTCTTTCTCTAAACTGGGATCAGAAGACTGGGCTGCCTTCTGCATCTCCGCTGCCATCTGGTTCCAGTTTGAGTCAGCCAGTGGGCACATCAGCAGGAGATCAGAGGGAGGGAGAAGAGTGGCTGCATCCCTTCACTGCAGGCTGACCTCCTCTACACGGACCTTCTGCACCCCGTGGTCCCCACCACACACTTCTCCCTCCCGTGGCCCCTTCAGGCCTGGGGGTAGGAACAGCACCCTGCTCTACTAGCTGAAGTAGAGCACTGTACTCTGTTGTTTTCCTATACACTGCCTTCATGAAAATCTCTTTAAATGGCCAAACTTGAGAATGCCATCTTTTTCCTGCTGGCACACTGGCAGATAGAATAGGCTATTCTTGGGGTAAAAGAGGGAAAACACAGAGGGATGCATGTTTGTATTTTCCTGTAAATGCATAACAAAACTGGAAGATACATGAGAACCTAATGAAAGTAGCTATGTGGTGTGTGGGGAAAGATAGGCTAGTACGAATGGGGCCAGTCAGGGCAGACAGGGGGAGGGGGATTTTTCACAGCGTACATTTCTACATTGTTTCTTTTTAAGGTGAAGGACTTGCCACCAGTTTGTGCGTTTAGTGTTTTCCTTTTACTTTTTTGACACTGTATTGTATGAAACCATTTTTCCTCTGGGAATAAAATATACATATAACCTACTCCAAAAATAAAGTTGTTTTTGTTGTTTTAATTAGGACATGTGCACTTAATCTGTCTTTAAATATTGCACCTGTATTTCAGGACTGACAGTGAGGATTACTATTAGGATTTCTCAACATGAGCTTCCTATTGCCCAAGCTAACTAGCAAAAAAGAAGTAGACCAAGCAATACAAAGTACCGCAGAGAAGGTGTTGGTCCTCAGGTTTGGGAGAGACGAGGATCCTGTCTGTCTGCAGCTAGATGATATAGTAAGTGAATTTTTTAAATAAATGGTTTTTATTAAAAATCTATGGATTCTCACTTCAATATCTATAAAGTACATGGAAAGGAGCAGCCAGGCCCAGGGACACAACTTTTCATTTGTTGGCACACTTTTCACGGGCCTGAGCTGAGCCCCCAAAGCTCTAACTATGCTGAGTCTGTCCTAGATGTCCTTCTGCAACACCAGCCATTCAAGTTCAGTTTCACCAAGGCAGTGGAGAACCAGAAACACTATTAACAAGCATCTGTGAACATTATTTTACTCGGTCCCCACAACAGTGGGAAAATTACTGCTCCCATGGTGGGGGGTAAGTGCCCCACCTAAGAGCTAGGGTTTGAACTTCTTTCTCTCTGCCTGCAGATAAGCTTTCTTAGTGTGTTGCCTCCAGTGTGTGCCCAATGATAATCTCTTGTTTCATAACACACCTACATACTCTGATGAGCAGAGAGGGGAGTATGAGACAGAACAGGTTTATTCCTATCTGTGTTTCTTTTTTTTTTTTTTTTTTTTTAAAGATTTTATTTATTTATTTGACAGAGAGAGATCACAAGTAGATGGAGAGGCAGACAGCGAGAGAGAGATAGAGGGAAGCAGGCTCCCTGCTGAGCAGAGAGCCTGATGCGGGACTCGATCCCAGGACCCTGAGATCATGACCCGAGCCGAAGGCTGTGGCTTAACCCACTGAGCCACCCAGGCGCCCTCCTGTCTGTGTTTCTTATGGAGAGAGACTTCCCCCAGAACTGAGATCTCTTCCCAGCATCTCTATTGCTGCCACCCACAGTGTGAATCCCGTATAAGAATATTTAGTACTGTGATTAAAAATGAGTGTGTTAACAAAAATGATGTGTTAACATGAGGGGGAAGGGGCCAGAGGATTATATCCTCAGCTGTAGAGGGGATGGAATATCACCGAGCCAGGCTGCCCGAGTTCCAAGTCCCAGCTGTACTGCTTACTAGCTGTGTGACTAGAGGCAGGTTACCTCAATTTCTACGTCTAAGAAATGGAGACCATAGGAATGTTGCAGGGATTAAATGAGTTAACAGGTGTAAAGCACTTTGGACACTTAGCACATAATAACGGCCATGCAAGTCTTCCCTATTTTTATTACAATTATTGTTTATGGGGGGATTGGAAGGGAAGAGATTTGAGGGAATTTCAATGTACAGTACATAGTTCTGAGTTGTTTGTGTTTAAGTGAACGTGGATTTTATAAATTCACAAAAAGTTTGTAAAAACTTTTTACAACCAAGAACAGATTTTTTCTTAAAAATAAAGGGTTGGCGGGTAATGAGTTCATTTTACCCACGGCCCTCTCACAAGTCTACCAAAGGAAACTCAGACTGAATGATAAGGTTATACTGTATCTAATGTGGAACTCAGGAGAGATTCTCGCCCCAGGAATTTCTTTCAAATAGAATATTCAAGTAAAAAGTTTTCACAGAAGAAACCTTAACTGCCTCTCGTATTATGACGTACATGTCTCTCTCTCTTTGCAGCTTTCTAAGACCTCTTCTGACCTGAGTAAAATGGCTGCTATTTATCTGGTAGATGTGGACCGAACTCCCGTTTACACGCACTATTTTGACATCAGTTATATTCCATCTACTGTGTTTTTCTTCAATGGGCAACATATGAAAGTGGATTATGGGTAAGTCTGATTGACTTGCAATTACTATAGCGGTGGGAGTTTCTTTTACCCAAGTAGTTGCCATAACTCACCTGCCCGCCTGTGCTGCCGCAGTTTCCTCAGCTGGGCCACTCATTTGTACGTGAAACGCGGGTGCAAAAAAGAGTGTTTCCAGTGTGACTGGCAGATTTTAACCTCTTGCTGAAGCATGAAAGAATTGTACGATTTGGGAAGCGCTAACCATCCTTCAGTGTAGAAAATGCAGAACAGCTTTATTAAAAGTTTCCCAGGAATTTCGTTTAAAACAAAATAGGCCGTTGTATTTAAACGTCTGGGACTGGTAGGCTACATTTGGAAAGAAGTGTTCTAGCAAACTAAGACTTGCTTCTCTCTGCCCAACTGACCCATCTTCTGCCACTCAAAAGGTTTAGAAAACATTCTTCAACCAATTCTGTCAAGAATAAGCACTATGAAATCTTTAACACCTTCCACTGCATCCAGTCAGCGTCCTAATACTTAGCATGTATTTTCAGCCCGTCTGTGGTTGTTATCATTTCCTGCTGTGAGTGGGGTATTTGCTTGTCAGATCTGTGTTCCTGTTTTGCCATTCTCTCTCTAAGCGTACGTTAAATATTACTTGTTTTAAGTATTTTAAAGCTATATATTCTCCTAGGATACAGTTAAGTATTATTTTGGTGCAGTCTTTTTCAAGGGTGATTTATGACACTATTTCCCATCTTAAAAGTCTATAAAATTTGGGGGCACCAGGATGGCTGAGTCAGTTGAGCATCCGACTCTTGATTTCAGCCCAGTTGATGGTCTCCACGTCATGGGATCGAGCCCTGGGTCAGGCAGGGAGCCCAGAGTCTGCCTAAGACCCTTTCCCTCCCTACCCCCCAACTCATAGACTTTCTCCCCCCCCAAAAAAAGAGAATAAAAAACCCAGCAATTGTATTTCCAGGAATTTCTCTGAAGGAAAAATAATCATAAAAGTGGGCAAAATTGGCTGTGTGGCTATTCATCCCACTATTATTTAGAAAGCAGAATATATAGAACGTAGATGTTGGGGCACCTGGATGGCTCAGTGGATTAAAGCCTCTGCCTTCAGCTCAGGTTGTAATCCCAGGGTGCTGGGATCGAGCCCCACATCAGGCTCTATGCTCGCCAGGGAGCCTGCTTCCCCATCTCTCTCTCTCTGCCTGCCTCTCTGCCTACTTGTGATCTGTGTCTGTCAAATAAATAAATAAAAAAGGGGGGACACTGGGTGGCTCAGTTGGTTGGACGACTGCCTTCGGCTCGGGTCATGATCCTGGAGTCCTGGGATCAAGTCCCACATCAGACTCCCTGCTCAGCAGGGAATCTGCTTCTCCCACTGATCTCTCTCCTCTCATGCTCGCTTGCTCGCTCTCTCTCAAATAAATAAATAAAATTAAAAAAAAAAAAAAAAGAACATAGATGTCCACAGAGGGACACTGGAAGGATGTACTGAAATGCAGCCTTCTGCTGAGCAGAGAGCCCAATGTGGGACTCGATCCCAGGACCCTGAGATCATGACCTGAGCCAAAGGCAGTGGCTTAACCCACTGAGCCACCCAGGCGCCCCAGTAATTTTTTTTCTAAAAAATTTCTACAATTAGCATACTTGAAGTTTGAACTAGTAAAAAAAAAAATAAAAAATAAAGATTTCATACTCACCATTCAAAAGTATCCATGAGGGGAACTCCGAGACGATGACCAGTTAATGGGCTTTCCATGGTGAAGCCAACAGCAGCAGCCACAAACTATGCCCAGGCCAGCGTCCAGGGAGTTCTACTGGAGAAGGAGCTAAGAAGTGATTAAAAGAGATTTTGAAGTGGAGGCTCTTCACGTGATAGGGCTCACATGCCGCCCCAGTGGCTGATGGCACTGGTTTTAGTCCTGTATCAAATGGGCCCCTTAACTGCAACCAGAAGTCAATGTCAGGCTTCATGTCTTAAGTGTCACTGATGAGAAGAAAGTAACAGAGCAGCGATTCATTTTGTTTATCCTGAAGGTCTGCCACAAGTAATCGCCAGAAGTTCTGAGCGAGCTTGTTTTTCTCCCATGCTCTCTAGGTCTCCAGATCACACTAAGTTTGTGGGAAGTTTCAAAACCAAGCAGGACTTCATAGATTTGATTGAAGTAATTTATCGAGGAGCAATGAGGGGGAAACTTATTGTCCAAAGTCCTATTGATCCCAAGAATATTCCCAAATATGACCTTCTCTATCAAGACATTTAGCACATTCACTACTCAAAGTTGAAGACAAAGGCACATGTTGAAGCAGTACCCGAATCCGACTGTGTTGTCTTCCTGGAGTCCTTCAGAAAGGTGCTCAGCATCCCAGCGGAGAAGAGGTCTGACTTGGACAGAAAATCCCCCGCCCCCGAATAGAAGGCCATGCTGGTGCCGTGATGAGCAGCGACGCTGAAATGTCTACTTGCTGCAAACCTCCGAGCAGTCAAGACAACCGTGGTCCGTTTTCCCAGCGTGATTTTCTGAGTTTATATTGTACTTCTCTTTATCCCTTAAGATAATACAGAGTCCTTTCCAACATTACCTACTACTGTTGAATTACGTTTATGTGATACACAAGGAAAATAGAAAATCTGTTTGCACAGGAAGAGAAATACTTCTTTTGTACCCTAAGTGTACACACACAGGCTCCCCCTCGCCCATTACTCCACTCAGGTGTTTACTGCGTGACTGCGCGCGCTCCCGTCGCCAGTCCCTGTAATCCCTGTTTCTCTTGGATAAGTGATTCTCTGCTGAGAGTGGGCAGATTTGCTTTATTTTGGAAACCTTCTAGCTTAGACTTTTTTTTTTAAGATTTTATTTATTTATTTATTTGACAGAGAGAGATCACAAGTAGGCAGAGAGGCAGGCAGAGAGAGAGAGAGGAGGAAGCAGGCTCCCCGCCGAGCAGAGAGCCCGATGCAGGACTCGATCCCAGGACCCTGAGATCATGACCTGAGCCGAAGGCAGCGGCTCAACCCACTGAGCCACCCAGGCGCCCCTAGCTTAGACTTTTAAAAGAGTATCCTGGTTTGCTCATTTTACTAGTTTTTATGTTACAAAATTGCCCAAGAAATGAGACCTTGAACCTTTACCATCCAGCACCTAGTTTGAGCTAAGCCAAAAAAATGAGCTACCTGTAGTTAGTAGGAGCAGGTTTTTCCCAGAAGCCAGAGTGCTGCTTCTCTCTGGGGCTTTCGCTCCAAGGACTCAAGACTGGAAAGAGATGCCAGAGTTGTTAGAAGAAATAACATCTTGGGCGCCTGGGTGGCTCAGTGGGTTAAGCCGCTGCCTTCGGCTCAGGTCATGATCTCAGGGTCCTGGGATCGAGTCCCGCATCGGGCTCTCTGCTCAGCAGGGAGCCTGCTTCCCTCTCTCTCTCTCTCTGCCTGCCTCTCCATCTACTTGTGATTTCTCTCTGTCAAATATAAATAAATAAAATCTTTAAAAAAAAAAAAAAGAAGAAGAAGAAGAAATAACATCTTTATGTTATTTGCCCCTTTTGATAACTTGATGAAGAATTCTTGCTCTTCTGGCGTCCCCAGCATGACCTGCCCTAACCACTTGGGCAAGTCACTGCTTCTCTCAAAACCTCATAGAGCCTCTGGATCCTGACTTTCTAGAACAAGTGAAAAGGTGCAGAGTCGGAGGGCCAGGGGCCAGGCAGGATCAGCCAGTTGCAGGCCTCCTGGCCAGCAGAAGCCGGGTTCTGTGCAGGCCAGCACTGTCGCTGCAAGTACGTTCCCCCTTCACCAGCTGCTTCCCTTCCGAGCCTCATCTGCAGGAAGAGGTGGCCACTGACGGGCACAGAAGGAAGGCTGCTGGGGGCTCTGGTGTCCTTCGCTGATGAAAGGAGGGAGCCGCCGCCACCACTGTGTTCTCCCCTCTCGCCGTGCTGGTTTTCCTGATCCGTGGGGCTGCGGCAGCCATCCCAGGACCATGAGGACCAGCATGGAAAGTGAAGGTGCAGAGAACAGTAAAACCCTGGGTCCCTAGAGGTTTTGAGCCTGTGAGTAAATACTAGACCTACCTCCCTCCAGACCCCTGTGAAAGAATAAAACGTCTTCATTGCCTCTCACTGTTGTTGGACTTTCTTTCAGAGCCTAAATCACACAGTATTTGACGTGGAGTAAGTGCACAGATACCAGCAAAAACACACAATTTGTGCGGCACCTGGGTGGCTCGGTGGCTTAAAGCCTCTGCCTTCAGCTCAGGTCATGATCTCAGGGTCCTGGGATGGAGCCCCGCATCGGGCTCTCTGCTCCGCGGGGAGCCTGCTTCTCTCTGCCTGTCTCTCTGCCTACTTGTGATCTCTGTCTGTCAAATAAATAAATCTTTTAAAAAAAAAAAAAACAAAAACAAAACCCTCACAATTTGCCCTGTAAAATTACCCTGACTCCTCTCCGCCCGAGGTGTGCAGGGAATGTTTCTCTGAAGTCCCGATTTGTGTGCTTGTTCCTACCTTACTCGCTTTCCGTTCTGCAAGTACCGTTTGGGTTCATACTGAGTGCCCTGCCCTGTGCCCGATGCTCCCTAAATACAAACGACTCCTGCGCTTCGCAGAGACAAGGCTTGCCCCTCCCGGAGGGAAGGAGGCGCTTGCGTGGAAGAGGGGGAGCATGTCCGGAGAGGGCGCCGGAGCAAGAAGGTCGGCCGGAGACCGCGAGCGTGTTCAGAGAGCTGCACGGAATTCCGGGGCCCTGAAGCTCAGGGACTAGCCCAGGAGGGCAGATGGTGCTGCTGGGGAGGAAGCCAGAGAAGACAAGTGAATGGAGAAAATGCCAAAGGCTTCCTGCTGAACAGTCCAGAAGCCACTTAATGCAACCAAATAATTGTTTTTTTAAAAAAAGTTTGTTTTTTTGTTTTTTTTTTTTTCAAGAAAACTTAGTGCTAAAGATAGTACCAGAAGGAAAAGGCAAAACTGTATTCTGAGAGGCATTCTGTTCATGTGTGTGTAGTATGTTTCCGCTTCTGGCTCTTCTCTCTTTCACAGGTTTTAGACTAGAGGTGTAAGATCTCCACTGGTCCTCTAGCTCTAAGGGGTTGAAAAGTACTGGCGGCTGTGCTGTGCGGCTGTGCGCGTGAGGACAGCTTCGCAGGGCGGGGTGGGCCCTGGTGTGCGAACAAGGACCTCGGGGCATTTTACACCAGTGAGAAAGCGAGGCCCTATTTTCATGTGACCAAAGGTTATCTTGAGGAAAGGTCAGTGTCCTAAGGGCTTAAATAGCCAGGAAGAGGGGAAGAAGTTAGAAGAGCTTCCTGCTTACAAGGGTTCTGAAACCATTCTCCTGGGAGACCCTTAATAGCAAGAGCCTGTCTTCGTGAAAGGGAAGACTCTGGTGGCTTGCATTTGGCTCCTGGTAAAGGCTGGGTTTCTTCCAGCCCAGGAAAGCCTACCCTACTGAGGAAGAGACCTGTACCTCTTTACCAAGTTCCAGAATGTGGGTAGGGACATGAGAGATGATCTGGTTCGAGCCGATCAGAAAGGAAAGCAGGGACTGAAGGCCCTTGGCAGACGTACGGCCGCACTGCGATCTGGACCCAGCAAGTCCAGAACCGCTCCTGCCTTTACCTCATCTTACTTTGTTTTCTGAAGTGCTGCTGTGTGGGGAGCACATATAGCAAGATTCCGCCTGGGTCAGAACCCTCGTCTTTGTCCCACGGTGAGTTAGCGTCTTGCTCTTCAGCTCGCACGATCCCCTCGCTCACTGCCCAGAAGCAAGAGCGTGCGGGGCAGAGAGCTGAGGTTCGGATTCAGACCGGCCTGGGTTACCGGCGGTGTAGCCTTAAGCAGATCACTTGCCTTCTCCAAGTCTGTTTCCTTGTCTCTGAAACAAGGGTAACCGTGACCTTTCTGAGGCCTGCTGTCTGGTTGGCATGTGGTCACTGAGGGTGACCCCAGCACAGGACAGTTCTGTGCCACCTTAGGGGTTTGTGGTTGGCTTGGGGTGGTTTCTGCCACGCCCCAATATAGAGCACCGCTTAGCTGTTGCTGCACAGTAACTAAGGGAACGGCCTGGGCTAAAAACCCACAGAAATGACTCAAAAGAAAGCTCTTTATTGATTGACTCCACACCGCTTCACACCGTGTTTTCTCCCCTCCACTCCCATCCACTTTCCCCTCTTCCAGAGTGAGTTCTTGCCCTTGGGCAGGGGCTGCCAACAGTCAGCGTCAGTTGCCAGCAATGGTTTCCCGAATCCAGGCCAGAATGGAGGGCACCTTCACATACACACCGTACTCGGCCACAGTACAGCTCTTATCAAAGCTCAGGATTCCGGCCGCATACCAGGTGTTGTCCTCCTGGTCGTGCACAGCAAAGGCGCTGCCCGCGTCCCCGTAGCAGGTGTCTTCCTGAAACTTGGACATGCCAGCGCAGAAGGTATGCTCATTCAGTATGGGCTGCACCCCCACGGGGCTCTTGGACGACTTCTTTTCGGGCACTGTGCTGCCTTCGTAGTGCTGGACACAGTTGTCTTGATCGGCCACAGGCAGCATGACGTACTTGAGTAGCTCGGTATACCTAAAGTTGGAATTTCGCCCCCAGCCAGACACATAGCCCACACGCCCGACTTGTGCATAATCTTTGGAAGGCAGACAGATGGGCATTACCCTGTCATTAATGGGCACCTTCTGCTTGAGTTTGATGAGCCCGATATCTACCTTGGAGTAGTCAGGGTGGAGAACCACCTTCTCAACCTCCACAAGCTGGTTTTTCCCCACATAGAGTGTTAAAGTAGGGGCGATGTCTTTTTCTTTCGCATCATCCGTATGGCCCAGGAAGAGATTTTTAGCTGTGGTCAGCAGCCATCGCTCATTGATCAGCGTGGCCCCGGAGGTTAGATTATGGTGCGAGACCATCTTGGCCTGCCAGGGAAAGCTGCCTTTGGCATCCACGGATCCACCTATGATGCGCTGCACCTGGTCCACCGGGTTCTTGGGCTTCCCGCATACTGTCAGGGAGAGCAAGAAAGTCAGGAGCGGGAGTGTGAGTCTCCCGGTGTGGGAGAGAGGGGGCCGGCGGGGCCAGGTGCTGCTGTCGAAACTGTCGTGTTGATTTCTACACAGAAATATCGACACGCCTTGCCTTTACCACCTGCTGCTCTCATTTCCACAGTTAACAGTTTAAAGTGGTTCTTGTGTACATCACTGAGACACTAAGTGCTCTTCTAACTCACCAAAAAAAAAAAAAAAAAAAAAAAAAAAAAGGAATGCTGAGATTTTCAAATGCTGGCTGATGAACTGTATGTATATTTAAATCATTTATCACAAAAAGACACGTCCACAACTCCCTGAAATTCGTCATAAGGATGAGAGGCTATAATGATTCATCCTCTGCATAAAGAGCGATGTGTCCCAGCACTGGCTGGAGCTCAGATTTTAGATCTTGCAGTTAATACAAGATAGGTTAGTAGTTCTGCACGAGAACTTAGTGTAGTTAGTAGTAGCAGAAGAGGGCAGGCGGGATCCTCTGGTCCCAGGAGGGACACGGAAAGAGCAACATCTCTTCCTAATAACTAGAAACACAGGTCCCAACCCCTCGCCAGCCTGCATCACCCGTCTGTGGATTTGGCTGGTTTCGGCCCTCCCACAACTCGTTCTGCCTGCTTTACACTTGACTCTGGGCTCCCTGAACAGCCTATGTGAACATACAGGGCCTCCTGACCCTAGAGGCCAGGGTAGACAGTGGATTCAGCCAATATCCTGAAGGTCCAAATGATCAGGATCCTTAGTGAACTTTGCTGGGGAGCATCCTCACCTAAAAGTTCGCTTATTAGCCTGACCCCTTGTGGTTCTCCCCGGTCCCGCATCTTGGCTCTCATGTGCTTGAAGGAAAGCAGTCGGGAAGGATGCACCTTTGGGACCTTTCGATCGAGATGCCTGCCGGTGCAGGAGACTCTCAACACCCACCCTCGGTCAGCTTCCCAGGGCTCCTGGCTTCCTACCTGCTTCACACTCAGGCAGCTTCTCTCCAGTGACCTTGTTTGTCCAATGCTTCTCACTGTTCAGGGCGTACACTCCTGAAACAAAAGGAAAGAAATGAATCAAAAGAGAAATTGAGTCTACCCTGAGCATGAGGAGGGAAGGTGTTTAAAGAGAACTAGAAAAAGAGGAGAAGGAAGGGCAGGAACGAGGAGGCAGGGAGCAGCGCTGCGCTGGAGGCCAGGTGCTGGGGTCCGGTGGCGCTCCGCAAGACGGATGTGTGGCAGCAGCGATGCCATCCAGACTCGCGGTGACTACAGATCCTGACCTCTCCCTCCTCCAGGCCACCTGATCTTGAGCAAGTTACTCAACCGCGCTGTGCCTCATCAGCGCTATGAGAATAGTAACTGGCTTCCTGGGTGGGGGTGGACGTCATGAAAACTCCATGAGCAGACACATGTGAAGCACTTAGCGCGCGGAGCACAGTGCTAGGTCAGGGCCACCTGCCGTCTTCACTAGTGCCACCCTTGCTTCTTTGACCACGTCTCCTTTGGGAGATGCAGATGTCCCTCTGGGGTGGGCAGGCTACATAGCATCGCCTTCCCTTCACAAAGGGGCAAACTCGAGGCTGAGTTCATTTTCCCAAGAGGCCACAGTTACTGGTGACAAAACCCTTACTAGAATCTACCTCTTCTGGTTCCATGGAGAATGTGTCAGCGCTCTGGCCCATCGCCCCTGGCTCCGCTCATCACAGAAAGGCCAGGGCAGAGGAGGGTGCGGGGACACTTGTCCAAGTCTTACCGTCTCCTTCAGTGCGCAGTCTGTAGAGGGGCTTACACTGGTAGCGAATCAAGTGCTCCACGTAGCCATTTTCAATCTCGGGGGGCTTTGGGACACTGACCTCTGCAAAGAGAAAGTCATTCATTGGAGGAGGAGGGCGAGACTCAGAAACTGATCCCAGGGACTGAGAAATCTGTTGAGAAGAGGCTGCTGTGCACATCAGCCACCCTCCAGCTCCAATGGAAACCAAAGGGAAGGCCATCCCCGCTCTATCCCGGCTCCCCAGAGTTCTCCACTGGAATGAAACACCAGACATCAGGACGAGATGCAGGACCTGGCTCTTCCCGAAGAGAGGGCGCCAATCCGGCAGGCTTGCAAGGAGGCAGGGCAGTGCTGAGACGTGAGGCTCCCCCCCGAACCCCAACACCTACCTGCGTGGTCTGTGGCCTCACTGCCAGTGTCCGCTGCGTAAAGCTGCCCGCAGAGCAGGAGGGCAGTGACCACTCCCAGGGCTCTGCCGAGAGACAACAAGAAGGAGTGAGCACCTGGTCTCCCGGCCTCACACCCGCACCCCTGGGCACCCACACCCCTTCCGCTGGGCCGCCAGAGAAGAAGCTGTACGGAAGTGCTGGCACCAAGAAGCGGCCGCCACCCCCATCCACACACACACTCAGGCAGGTCCTCGGTATGCCCGGGTTCCAGTGTGCTCTGCCCCGCCAGGAATCCTGCATGCGCTTCCGAGAGGGACCACCAAGGTAGAAAGGCGTATAGATCTGTGAGCCTCAGTTTCTGGCGGCATTTAGGAAACGTTGAATTGCCAGTAACACGTGAACCCCCCTGCGAAAAGAAGCCTCCCTCACTGTTCCCCTGAGGTCCTGGGCCACAAGGTGCTGCTAATAAAATGTGGATCACCAGAAGATGGAAAACAGGTTTCATATGCTATTCTCTTTACTTTTAAAAATTTTCCATTTCCAAGAGGTTTTAAATATACAAAATTTAAAACACTTGCATGGTTTTCCTGCTAATGATAATTTGCCTTCAGGAAACCTCAAAATGCCCAAAAGGGTTCCAGGCAGATAACTGGCTTCCTGAGAGCCAGACTGTGGGCACCAGTGCCCCGGGCCGCACTCACCAGTTCCCCATCTCGCTGACCGAAGCCAGCTCTATGGAGAACGCTTGGCTATGTGAAGTTTGTAGTCGTGCGACTTCAACATTTCAAAAAAAAAAAAAATTCTTCTGTTATTTTGATAAAATCTCAGTGCCTTCATTGGGTCATTTAAATGTGTTACCTTTGGTCCTATGCATTTTTTAAAAATGAGAAAATATGCTAATAAATATATTTAAATTGCCAGAAAGCCTACCATGGGAGCTGCTGGCAGGCATCCCCTGCAAAGGTGAAAACTTTGTAACCTCGAGGAAAGAGCTATCCATTAGAGTAAGTCGCATTCTCACGGATGCAGAAAAGCAGAAGATTGAACACACGAAACCTCTTAAGTTGCTCTAATTTAAAGCATCTGCCCTATTTCTTTGGGTTTGTTTTGCATCTCCCCTTTGGTTTCGCCTATACCTGGACTGTCGTGGAGGTAAAGGCTGTACACAGAGAAGGAAGCAGTCATCTAGAGAAAGGGCAGGAGGGGCAGAGCTGCGTACTCACCTCATCCTCGGTTTGTCCTGCCTCTGGCAGAGCAGTGCTGTGGGGTCCCCTGCCGATGCTTTTATGCCCTCAATATCTCACTCCACCCCTTCTCGATGTTGTAATTCCTGTGTCTACACAACTTTGACCTTGTTAATAAGGTCATTGCATTTTCCAGTAACAGGGCCACAAACAACATCCCTGATCAGAGTGGAGCTCTTGCTTCACACTTGAGTTTCCCTGGTTTCTTTACAAACCCCAAAGAAGCCTGGCCACACTCTGACCCCATGTGGCTGCCAAAGGGTTTCCCAAAATCAGATGCTGTGTGCAGGACTTGGGGGAGGAAGCATCAATCTGTGTCTCTGTTTTGGAGCATTTTCAGCGCTGAGAAACAAAGCCCTTCTGTGAGTTATTTTAAACCCATTATAGACGCTCCTGCAACCTGGCTGAGACAGGGCTCTAAAGAAAACATTTCCTTTTCACAATCATTTCCCCCACCAGTGTTGACATCTGCCTATTGCATAAAATTTCTCCAATGCTGAAATCAGTAAAATGTATTTATTGTGCCTTCTCTGATAGCTCTCTGCAAGAAATCACATAAAATGATTAAAGCTCTAGTGTAGGCTGGCGCAAACCATGCTACATGGCAGTGGTTCTCCTGGTATTATAATCCTGTAATTATTTTTTATAAGATTTATTTACTTATCTGATGGGGGAGGGCAAAATGGGTGAAGAGGAGAAGGAAGATACAATTTCTGGTATAGAGACAATAAGTCATGGGAATAAAAGGCACAGCATAAGGAATGAAGTCAGTGATATTGTACGAGCGTCGTATGGGGACAGATGGTAGCTACACTCGCCGTGAGCACAGCATGGCATGTAGAGATGTTGAATCGCTGTGTCGTGCACCTGAAACTAATGTAACATTGTGTGTCAACTACACTCAAAAAAAATTGGGGGGGGCCATTCTAACTGGGTGTAAGATGATATCTCAATGTGGTTTTAATTTGAATCTCCCTGAGGGCTAGTGATGATGAATATTTTTTCATGTGTCTGATAGACATTTGTATGTCTTCATTGGAGAAGTCTCTGTTCATATCTTCTGCCCATTTTTTTTATATGATTGCCTGTTTTGTGTATGTTGAGTTTGAGGAGTTCATTATAGATCCTGGATATCAACCTTTTGTCTGTACTGTCATTTGCAAATATCTTCTCCCATTCCGTGGGTTGCCTCTTTGTTTTCTTGACTGTTTCCTTTGCTGTGCAGAAGCTTTTGATTTTGATGAAGTCCCAAAAGTTTATTTTCGCTTTTGTTTCCTTTGCCTTTGGAGATATATCTTGAAAGAAGTTGCTGTGGCTGATATCGAAGAGGTTACTGCCTACTCTAGGAATCTGATGGATTCCTGTCTCACGTTGAGGTCTTTTATCCATTTTGAGTTTATCTTTGTGTACGGTGTAAGAGAATGGTCGAGTTTCATTCTTCTACATATAGCTGCCCAGTTTTCCCAGCACCATTTATTGAAGAGGCTGTCTTTTTTCCACTGTATATTTTTTCCTGTTTTGTCGAAGATTAATTAACCATAGAGTTGAGGGTCCATATCTGGGCTCTCTACTCTGTTCCACTGGTCTATGTGTCTGTTTCTATGCCAGTACCATGCCGTCTTGGTGACCACAGCTTTGTAATAAAGCTTGAAATCAGGTAACGTGATGCCCCCAGTTTTATTTTTGTTTTTCAACATTTCCTTAGCGATTCGGGGTCTCTTCTGATTCCATACAAATTTCTGGATTATTTGCTCCAGCTCTTTGAAGAATACTGGTGGAATTTTGATCGGAATGGTATTAAATTAACAAGACAGGAAACAACATGTGTTGGAGGGGATGTGGAGAAAGGGGAACCCTCTTACACTGTTGGTGGGAATGCAGGTTGGTGCAGCCTCTTTGGAGAACAGTGTGGAGATTCCTCAAGAAATTAAAAATAGAACTTCCCTATGAACCTGCAATTGCACTCCTGGGTATTTGCCCCAAAGATACAGATGTAGTGAAAAGAAGGGCCATCTGTACCCCAATGTTTATAGCAGCAATGGCCATGGTCGCCAAACTGTGGGAAGAACCAAGATGCCCTTCAACGGATGAATGGATAAGGAAGATGTGGTCCATATACACTATGGAGTATGATGCCGCCATCAGAAAGGATGAATACCCAACTTTTGTAGCAACATGGACGGGACTGGAAGAGATTATGCTGAGTGAAATAAGTCAAGCAGAGAGAATCAATTATCATATGGTTTCACTTATTTGTGGAGCATAACAAATAGCATGGAGGACATGGGGAGTTAGAGAGGAGAAGGGAGTTGGGGCAAATTGGAAGGGGAGGTGAATCATGAGAGACTATGGACTCTGAAAAACAATCTGAGGGGTTTGAAGTGGCAGGGGGGGTGGGAGGTTGGGGTACCAGGTGGTGGGTATTATGGAGGGCACGGATCGCATGGAGCACTGGGTGTGGTGAAAAAATAATGAATACTGTTATGCTGAAAATAAGTAAATTTAATTTAAAAAAAAAGAAAGAAAACAAGTCACATAGACAATAGACATTCCAACTCAACGGCCACAGACCCTATTTGACTTGTGAATGCCTAATTTTCATTAAATACTGCTAAGCCAAAAAAAAATTTTTTTTTAATAGGGGAATGGCTAAATAACATGGTTTGTTTGTATAATAGAACACAGATCTTCCTCAGCTTATAATGCAACTGCGTCCTGATAAACCTGCTTAAGATGAAAGTATCGTAAGTCAAAAATTCATTTAATGGGGGCGCCTGGGTGACTCAGTGGATTAGGCCGCTGCCTTCGGCTCGGGTCATGATCTCAGGGTCCTGGGATCGAGTCCCGCATTGGGCTCTCTGCTCGGCGGGGAGCCTGCTTCCCTCTCTCTCTCTCTCTGGCTGCCTCTCTGTCTACTTGTGATTTCTCTCTGTCAAATAAATAAATCTTAAAAAAAAAAAATTCATTTAATACGCCTCCCCTACCAAATGTCATTGCTTACCCTGGCCTGCCTTAAATGTGCCCAGAACAATTACATTAGCCTACAGTTGGGCAAAATCATCTCATACCGAGTCTATTTTATAGTAAGTGCTGAGTGTCTCATGTAATTCATTGAATACTGTACTCAAAATTAAAAACAAAATGGTTATGTGGGTAAAGAATGGTGGTTAAGTGCATTGATTGTTTACCGTCATGATCATGTCGCTGACTGGGAGCTGTGGCCACTTGTAGTTGCCATCATCACAAGAGAATGTCATCGCGCATGTCACTAGCCTGGAAAAAGATCAAAATTCAAGTCACAGTTTCCACTGAATGTGTATTGCTTTCACACCATCATAAAATCAAAAAATCAGAAGTCAGGGGTGAGGAGATGGGTGAAATAGGTGACGGGATTAAGAGGTACAAACTTCCAGTTATAAAATTAATAAGTCGTAAGGACGTATGTGCAGCGGAGGGAATATACACAATAATACCGGAGTAGCTTTGTGTTGGACAGACGGTACCTGCGCTTATCATGATGAGCATTTCGTAATGTACATAAATGTTGAATCATTATGTTATATACCTAAACTAATAATAATGTATGTCAACTATACTTTAATTTAAAAATTAAATATAAAGTAAATATAAAGTAAAAAAAAAAATTTTTAAAGGAGGAAAGAAACCTCACGAGTTAAACTCTCCTCAGTCAGGGACCATCTGTATTATACATCTAAGAGAATGAATGAACTGGGAAAGAACGTGGATAATCATAATTTGGAAAGAAAATGGCAAGTTTCAGGAGGTTGTAAGAATGATATCACTTTGGGGCACCTGGGTGGCTCAGTCAGTTAAGCATCTGCCTTTGGCTCAATTCATGATCCCGGGGTCCTGGGATCAAGCTCCCTGCTCAGCAGGGAACCTCCTTCTCCTTCTCCTTCTGGTCCTCCCCATGGCTTGTGCTCTCTGGTATGCTCTGTCTCTCCGATGAATAAATAAAATATTTTTTAAAAATACCAGGGTGCCTAGTTGGCTCAGTTGGTTAAGTGGCTGCCTTCAGCTCACGTCATAATTCCAGGGCCCTGGGATAGAGCCCAGCATCAGGCTCCCTGCTCAGCAGAGAGTCTGCTTCTCTCTCTCCCTCTGCCGGCTGCTCTGCTTACTTATGCTCTCTCTCTATCTCTCTCTCAAATAAATAAATAAAATCTTTTAAAAAAACGATACCACTTTTCTAGAGCTCAAACCCAAACATACTTGGAAATGGATTCTTCTGTATAACACCAAAATCACAAGTAACAGCAACAACAACAAAATCGATAAATTGGGCTCCACCAAAATTTAAAACTTCTGTGCATCAAAAGACAATATCAGGAAAGTGAAAAGACAATCTGTGAATGGGAGAAAATATCTATAAATCATAACTCTGATAACAACTTAATATCCAGAATATATAAAGAATTCCTACAACAAGAAGAAACAATCTAATTAAAACACAGGCACATGATCTGAATAGACATTTTCTCAAAGAAGATATACAAATGGCGAGGAAGCACATGAAAAGGTGTTCAATGTCACTGGAAAAGTCAGGAGGGAAATGCAAGCCAAAAACCACCAGATGCCACCTCACACCTGCTAGGATGCTACAACTAAACACACACACACACACACACACACACATAAGGGGCCCTGGCTGGCTCATTCTGTGGAGCGTGTGGCTCTTGATTTCAATTGTTGTGGATTTGAGCCCCATGTTGGGTATAGAGTTTGCTTAAAAAATTTAAAATTAAAATTACATAAAATGTATATAAAACAGGTGTTGGCAAGAGTTTGGAGAATTGCTGGAGGGAATGTAGAATGGTGTAGTTTCTCTAGAAGACAGTATCATGCTCCCTCAGAAAGCTAAACATTGACCCGGCGATTCCCCTTCCAGGTATATACCCAAACTAATTGAAAATAGGGACTCTAACAGATACTTGTACACCAACGCTCATTGCAGCATTACTTACAATAGCCCAAAGGTAGAAGCAATCCAAGTGTCCTTCAATAGATGAACAAATAAAGTGTAATTTTTTTAAAGATTTTATGTATTTATTTATTTGTCAGAGAGAGAGAGAGAGAAAGCACAAGCAGGCAGAGGCAGAGAGAGAAGCAGGCTCCCCGCTGAGCAAGGACCCCCCCCATATGGGACTTGATCCCAGGAACCTGGGATCATGACCTGAGCCAAAGGCAGAGGCTTTAACCCACTGAGCCACCCAGGTGTCCCAATAAAGTGTAATTTTTGACACGTGCTACAACATGAACAAACTTGGAAAATATGCTCACTGAAAGAAACCAGACACAAAAAGACAAAAATTGTATGATTCCACTTATGTGAAATATCTAGGAGAGGCAAATTTACAGACACAAAGCAGATGAGAAGTTACCAAGGATTGGGGGAGGGGAGAAGAGGGTATTATTGCTTAATGAGTACAGAGTTTCTGTTTGGGGTGATGAAAAAGTTTTGGAAATAGTGGTGTTGGTTACACAACATTATAAATGTAATCAATGCCATTGAATTGTATACTTTAGAATTGGTAAAAAGAGAAAAATTATATATACTTTATTGCAATAAAAAATTCATGAAAAAAAATAAAGTTCTTTCTCTTGAGGCCAAAATCTAAAAAAAAAAAAAAAAAAAAAAGCAAGCATAGATGCCAAGGAGACAAAAACTGTATTTTTTTTAATATCTTAGTAAAATGGAAAACACAAAATGTAGTGTTACTTCTCATAGGGAGCCAAGAGGAAGGCATAAGAGAGAATCATATAGATAAATTATGTTAATGATCCAGCTTTGGGCTGGGTGATAGGTTCCTATATGTACATTTTATAATTGTACTTTATTAAAATATGTATCTATGTATCAAATGATGTTTAAAAAAATGAAGGGGGTGGGGGAATCACCTGACAGACATTAAGAGGCAAAGCCCAGGCCCCTCCTTCCAGAGATGAGCTCCAATGAGTCTGAGTAGTCTGAGAATCTTTATTGTAAGTGGCCATAACTTCTCCCATCCCTGCATATCTGCTGTGACACGACTGCAGCTCTGTGGTCCTATGAAGTGGAGGGAAGGATTGTCCCTTGGGGCTGCAAGGGCCCCTTCTAGAAAGAAAACATTTCTCACCACCACTGGAGAACAAATGCTTACCCGTGAGGTGCATGAAAATTTGCATTTGCCTGTGAACAAAACCTAAACTCTGTTACAGCTGTCCCTTTTGTTGGGCAATCTGGGAGGGTTCACAGCCTCTCTTCCTTGGGCATCCTTTAATAACTGGACGACCACGAGTATCCAGCCCAAAGGCCTTCTGTCTTAATCGGGAGTTTGGCTGGGACAAGATGAGGAGGTGGCAGCTGAGAGGACACAGTGTAGCCGGGTGCAGGAAGTAGTGAACACGTTTTGTGATGACAGCAGAAAGCAGAAAAGCTTGAAGGACTAATAAAGCAGGACAGCAGTTGACAGAGAAACGTGAAGAGCAGACTTTTGATTTTGGAAGGAAAAAGATAGTTGTTAAAAGTTTATTTTGCCATTATTGAAGTCTTGAAATTTTGCTTGCTACAGAAAAGTGCAAATAAGAAAAAAGTCTTCCCATTATTTTGTCACCCCAAGACAAATAACCACTACCAACACTTCGGTGTTGCTTCCTTCCCGACTGTACATATTGCTACATAGTTTTGATAATTCTTTATACAGAATTTTTGTGGTCTGCCTTTTTTACCCAGTGTAGTAGGTGTTTTCCACGTTGTAGCAAACACTTTTAATGTCATATCATATTCCTAACTTAAGAATATGTCATATAGGGGTGCCTGGGTGGCTCAGTGGGTTAAGCCGCTGCCTTCGGCTCAGGTCATGATCTCAGGGTCCTGGAATCGAGTCCCGCATCGGGCTCTCTGCTCAGCAGGAAGCCTGCTTCTCCCTCTCTCTCTCTCTGCCTGCTTCTCCATCTACTTGTGATTTCTCTCTGTCAAATAAATAAATAAAATCTTTTTTAAAAAAAGAATATGTCATATATACTTTCTTTCTTTCTTTTTTTTTTTTTTTTTAAGAGAGAGGGAGAGCGTGGGGACAGGGGGCAGAGGGAGAGGGAAGGAGAGAATCTTAAGCTGGCTCCATGCCCAGCACAGAGCCCTATGCGGGGCTTGATCTCACAACCCTGAGATCATAACCTAAGCTGAAATCAAGTCTGAGTTTAACCAACTGAGCCATCTAGGCACTCCTCCTATATACTTTAAATATTCCCTCATTGTTGGGACTTTAAGATGATTCTAATTTGTTATAAATATCTTCCATAAGTTCAGGAAAGTGAGGTAGGAAGCCAGGCTAATTTTATTCCATATGGGTAGACAGTTGATCCAGCATCATTTCCTATAAACATCAAATCTTAAGTGTTCAGCCCAATGAATATATATGTATAATAACTGCATAATCCACTCTCAGATCAAGATACAGAATATTTTGGGGGGCATCTGGATGGCTCAGTCAATTAAGCTTCCAACTCTTGATTTTGGGTCAGTATTGGGGTTGAAAGATTGAGCTCTGCATTGGGCTCCAAGATGGGCATGGAACCTGCTTTGGATTCCCTTTGCACCCTGCCTATGCCAACTCAGGCACTCTCTCTAAAAAAACAAAAAACAAAAGACATGCGTTTTAAATGAACAGAAGTATAGAAGTTCTTTTTTTAATAAGTCCTAGCTTATTTAGTTTTTAAATTTTATGGTTAGTAATTTTTTGTGTCCTGATTAAGAATTCTTTGCCTGAAAATTCTCCCAAATTTTATTCTAGAAGTTTGTTTTGCCTTTCTGATTTAGCTCTATAATCCATGTGGAAGTAATGTTTGTATATGATGTGAGATGAAAGTTCAAGTTCATCTTTTTCCATGTAAAGCATCATCCTTTGCCCCTAAATTACAGTGGCACCTTTGTTAGAAATTAGGCGACCATATGTGTTGGTCTCTTTCTATATTCTGTATTCTTTATTCTCTTCCATTAGCCAATTTATCTTGTCCTGAGTCAATGCAACTCTGTCTTCATAAGGAACTTTATTGTAAATCTTTCTCTCCAGTATTATGAGTGTTGCAACTTTATTCTTTTTCCTCAAGATTGTCTTTATGGACTATCCTATATTCTAAGTCCTTTGCATCTCATATAAGTTCTGAAATCAGCTTTCGATTTTCACAGAAAGTCCTGCTGGGATTTTGATTGAGAGTACATGAAATCTCTAGATCAACTTGGGGAGAATTAACATCTTAACAATATTGAATATTCCAATCCATTAGCAAGGTATATGCCCTCATTTATTTAAGTTGTCACTAATTTCGGTGCCTTGTACATTTTAGGGTAGATGTCTTGTACCTCTTTCATTAGCTTTACTCCTAAGTGTTCAATTCATATGGCTATTATAAATGATATTTTCATCTAATTTCTTAATTGTTTATAATGAACATAGAAAAGTACACTTGATTTTTGTATATTGAAATTATATCTAGCAACTTGGTAGATGCACTAATTAAATCTAATAATTTCATTAATCTAAATTTTTTAGGTACACAGTCATGTCATCTGCAAATAATGGCTCTTATACCTCATCTTTTCTGATGTTTATACCTTTTATTTCTTTTTCTTGCCTTATTGCACTAACTAGGATTTTTGTTACAGTGTTAAATAGAAATGGGGAACAGGCATTCTTGTTGACTCCAAAACTCAGGGAGGGAAAAGACATTCAAAATTTCACTGTTAAGTGCTTTTTTGTTTCGTTTGTTGTTTTTTGTTTGTTTTTGTAGATATTCTTTATCAGATTAAGGAAGTTCCATTTTGAAAAAAAAAAGATTTTATTTATTTGAGCGAGAGAGACCACGGGGGGGGGGGGGGGGGGGAGAAGCAGGCTCCCTGCTGAGCAGGGAGCCCGATGTGGGGCTCAATCCCAGGACCACCCTGAAATCATGACCAGACCCCACAGGCAGACCTAACCAACTGAGCCCTGCAGGTGCCCATAAGGAAGTTCCTTTCTATTCCTAGTTCGTGGAGTCTTTTTAAAACATAAAGAGGTGTCAGATATTTTTCTTTATTCATTCAGATTATCTATTTTGTTAATGTAATGAATTGCATTGCTCCATTTTTGAATGCTAAACCAACCTTGCACTTCTGGAATAAACTTCAATTTCTCATGATGTAGTATAATTTTCAAATATTGCTGGGTTTGATTTGTTGATTATTTTTTAGGATTTTTCCATCTGACTTCATAAGAAATATTGGTCTATAATTTTCCTTTCTTGTAATATCCTTATCAGGATTTACTATTAAGCTGATGTTGATCTCTTAATGCAAGATGGGGAGTGTTCCCTATGTTTCTATTACATGAAAGTGTTTGTGTAAGATTGATATTATCTTTTTTAAGATTTATTTATTTATATATTTGACAGAGAGAGATCACAAGTAGGCAGAGAGGCAGGCAGAGAGAGAGAGAGAGGAAGAAGCAGGCTCCCCGCTTGAGCAGAGAGCCCGATACGGGGCTCGATCCCAGGACCCTGAGATCATGACCTGAGTAGAAGGTAGAGGCTTTAACCCACTGAACCACCCAGGTGCCCCAAGATTGATATTATTTTTCTTAATTGTTGGGAGGAATTTTCCAATGATGCCATATAGGCCTCTGGTTCTCTTATTGAAGGGCTTTAAATTGGAGGGGGCAGAATGGGGAGGATCCAAGGTGGTGGCACAGGAAGATCCTGAACTCACATTCTCCCACAGACATACCAAATCTACAGCTACATATGGATAATTTCCCTTTGAAAACTAAGTAAACTGCTCTCCAAAACAAAAGATTAAAAGGACCACATCAAGATGGGTAAGAGAGGCAGAGACACAGTCTCACCAAAAAAGCCCACCCCCAGCCCACAAACACAATAGGTAGGGACTGCACCAGGCAGATAATTCTCTCAGAGGAGCAAGGGGTTGATGCTCTATATCATACACTCCAGCCTCTGATATCTGCTCTAGAAATACAAGACCTAGAATGTAGGACTGGGAAAACCCATGGGGCTGACATCTGGAGGTCCCAAAGTGCTTTAGAAAATTGAGATTCCCCTCTTGGAAGTCTCTCTCACACAGAAAAGAGCAGCAAAGACCCAGCAAAAAAACAGCAGTTTGAAAAGCACCTACACCATACGTGAGGGAAATTTATTTGCTGATCTGGGGACATTGCCTGCAGGGGCAGGGGACAGGTGAAATGCTCTCTGGAGATGGAGGCAGTGGAGGACACCATTGTTTGCACTCTCTCCACATGGTCTACTAGCATAGGCAGATGAGCTCAGAGGCAGCACCTCCCACTCCATCTAAGCTAAAGTCTTCAAACAGGTGGTTGTGATACTCTGCTGCCCCTGGCTTAAGCTGGCAAGTGCAAGAGGTCATG
This sequence comes from Mustela nigripes, assembly GCF_022355385.1. Classification (NCBI taxonomy): domain Eukaryota; kingdom Metazoa; phylum Chordata; class Mammalia; order Carnivora; family Mustelidae; genus Mustela; species Mustela nigripes. The sequence goes on from NC_081573.1 coordinate 45,998,264, forward strand.
GCATTCTCCTGCTTTCAGTCTAAAGCCAGGATCTGTGCAAAGACAAGGCACTATCCTACTGCATTGCTAAAGCCCATGGGTGAGCAAAGTCAAGATATTTTAGTGCTGCCTCTCTGAAGCTACTAGTGTGCCCCAGCCCCAACACTCTCCAGCAGCCTTGCCAAAGCCAACAGGCACATTCAGCCCACACAGGGACACCCCTGATTGCCTGGCTCTGGTGGCCAAGAGGACTTGTGTTCCAGAGCTCAATGGGACTGTAACAATCAGAAAAACAGTTCTTGGCAGACCACAACCCCCAGAGAACTGCTCAGATGGCATACTGGAACATAATCCCAGTCTTCCTGTAAAGAAGTCTATTTCCTCAACCTAGAACTTCAGCTTGAGGGACCTGCATCAAGTTTCCCATGAATCTAGAGGCTAAAGAAGCACTCCCAGGGAATGTAAGCAGGGAGACACCATCCTTCTGTACCCCCGTGGCCTTGCTACAGTTCAGCAAGACTTCCAGAAAGCTAATACACTCATCTGGAGCCCTGATTTTTGCAATTGTCACCCAGAGGACACCTCCAGATCTCCTGGTCAAGAAGGCAGCAGAGATTACAATTGCAACCCCACTGGACTGTGTATATATGAATGATTTAAAAACTGCTTCCTGGGCACCTGGGTGGCTCAGTTGGTTGGACGACTGCCTTCGGCTCAGGTCATGATCCTGGAGTCCCAGGATCGAGTCCCACATCGGGCTCCCAGCTCCATGGGGAGTCTGCTTCTCCCTCTGATCTCCTCGCTCATGCTCTCTCTCACTGTCTCTCTCTCAAATAAATAAAAAAAATCTTAAAAAAAAAAAAAACTGCTTCCTTAGGATCTGGCTACCAATCAACCTGAAACTAGGTACTAAGTGAAATTCCTCCTCTTGGGTCTCTGACAAGTCTTGGCACACCTTCTACAATGGGGTCATATGAATACTAAATCAGGCAGTTTAGACAAAGATTTATGAGAAAACCAAGATTTAGGGCAAGGTTGAATGAGAAGGATAATCACCTAAACAAGGTCACTCCTCCAAGACAAAGAGGTAGATGTTTTGCCAAATACATACACACAAACACAAAGAATCAAGCAAAATGAGGAAGAAGAGAAATGTGTTCCAAACGATAGAGTAAGATGAAACCTCAGAAAAAGACCTTAATGGTAGACAGATAAGTAATCTACCTGATGAGGAATTCAAAGTAATGATCATAAAGAAACTTACCAAGCTCGGATAGAAAATGAAAACTTTGGAAGTACCAAAGAAGAAGAGAAAGAAGAAGAAAAGGAAGAAGAAGGAGAGAAAAAAAAGAAAAGAAATAAAGAAAAGAAAAAGAAAACATAAGAGTACCATGTAGAAGTCACAGAGCTGAAGAATACAAAACTGAATGAAAAATACATTAGAGGGGTTCAACAGCAGACTGGATAAAGCAAAAGAATGAATCAGCAACCTGGAAGATAAAGCATGAAACTCACCCAGACAGGGTAGCAAAAAGAAAATATAATTTAAAAAACAAATGTAAGTTAAGTGACCAATGGGGCAACATCAAGCAAAATACCATTTGCATTACAGGGGTCCCAGAAGGAGAGGAATGAGAGAAAGTGTCAGAAAACTTCTTTGAAGATGTAATAACTAAAAATTTCCCTAATTTAGAGAGGGAAAGAGTCTGGGTCCAGGAGTCCACAGAGTTCCAAAAATGATGACCCCAAGGAGAACTACACAAAGACACATTATAATTAAAATGTTAAAAGTTAAAATTAGGGGTGCCTGGGTGGCTCAGTGGGTTGGTCCTCTGCCTTCAGCTTTGGTCATGATCTCAGAGTCCTGGGATCGAGCCCCGCATTGGGTTTTCTGCTCGGCGAGGAGGCTGCTTTCCCATCTCTCTCTGCCTGCCTCTCTGCCTACTTGTGACCTCTCCTTCTGTGTCAAATAAACAAATAAAATCTTAAAAAAAAAAAAAAGGTTAAAGAGAAACTCTTAAAAGCAGCAAGAGAAAAACAAATTGTTATATACAAGGGAAACCCCATAAAGCTATCAGCAGATTCCTCAGCAGAAATTTTTCAAGCCAAAAGGGAGTGGCATGACATATTCAAAGTGCTGAAAGGAAAAAGCTTCCAACGAATACTCTATCCAGCAAGATTATCATTCATATTTGAATGAGAGAGAAGTTTTCCAGACAAACAAGAGCTCAAAGAGTTTGTTACCACTAAACCAGCCTTTCACAAAATATTAACGGGATTTATTTAAGCTGAAAAGAAATGGCACTAACTAGTAAGAAAAAAAACATATGAAAGTAAAAATCTCACTGGAAAAAGTAACTATATAGTAATGGTTGGATTAATCACCTGTAAAGTTATTAAGAAAGTTGAAAGACAAAAATAGTAAAATTAACTGAAACAATAATTAGTTAAGGGATACATAAAATTAAAATATAAAAAGTGACATTAAAAACATAAAACATGGGACGCCTGGGTGGCTCAGTTGGTTAGGCAGCTGCCTTCGGCTCAGGTCATGATCCTAGCATCCTGGGATCGAGTCCCACATCGCGCTCCTTGCTCGGCAGGGAGCCTGCTTCTCCCTATGCCTCTGCCTGCCATTCTGTCTGCCTGTGCTCGCTCTCTCTCCCTCTCTCTCTGACAAATAAATAAATTAAAAAAAAAAAAACATAAAACATCAGGGGGAGTAAAAATGTAGAGCTTTGGGATGTGTTCAAATTTAAGTAGCTATTAACTTAAAATAGACTGTTATAAACATAGGATAAGATATGTGAATCTCACAGTATCCACAAAGTAAATACACAAAAGAAAATGAGAAAGGAATCTAAACACAACACTAAAAGAAGATCATCAAACTATAAGAGAAGAGAGGAACTACAAAAAGAGCGGGAAAACAATTACCAAAATGGCAATAAATACATATCTATCCATAATTACTTTAAATGTAAATGAACTAAATGCTCCAATCAAAAGATATGAAGTGTATGAAAGGATTAAAAAAAAGACATATCTATATACTACTTAGAAGAGACTCACTTCAGAAGTAAAGACATGCAAAAATTGAAAGTGGGGGGATGGAAAAATACCCCATGCAATGACAACAAAAGGAAAGCTGATGCAGCTATACTTGTTATCAGACAAAATAAAATTTAAAACAAAGACTAATGGAAAACAAAGAGGGGCACTATATAATGATGAAGGGGACAATACTATAAGAAAATATAACACATATAAACTCATATGCACCCAATATAGGAGCACCAAAATATGTAAAGCCAACATTAACAGACCTAAAGGGAGAAACTGACAGCAGTCATAACAGAAGGGATTTTAACACCCCACTTATGTCAATGGATTGATCACCCAGACAGAAAATCAATAAGGAAACATCAGCCTCAAATGATGTAAAGATGTATACAGAATAGTCCATCCAAAAGCAGCAGAATAGAGGTTCCCGGGGTCCTCAGTCAGTAGAGCATGTGAGTCTTGATCTTGGGGCCATGAATTTTATCCCCACATTGGACATAGAGATCACTTTAAAAGAAAAAAAGAACAGCAGAATACACATTCTTCTCAAGTGCACACAGAACATTCTCCTTGATAGATCATCTTTTTGGCCGATCTATGAGGAGCAGCAAAGCAGTTCTAAGAGGGAAGTTCACACCAATACAGGTCTACCTCAAGAAATAAAAGAAATCTCAAATAAACAATTTAACGTTACACCCAAAGTGACTAAAAAAACTTAATGAAGCCCAAGGTTAGTAGAAGGAAGGAAATAATACACCAGCACAGAAATAAACGAAATAGAGACCAAAAAGTCTAAAAAAAAAAAAGATCAATGAAACTAAGAGATGGTTCTTCAAAAAGAAAATCAACAAACCTTTAACTAGAAGACCAAGACCAAGAAAAAAAAAAAAGATGGCTGAAATAAATAAAATAAGAAATGAAAGAAGACATGTTATACCTGTCAGAATAGCTAAAATCAAAATTATAAGAAAAAACAAGTGTTGATGAAGATGTGGGAAAAAAAGGAGCACTTATACAGTATTCATGGGAATGTAAACTGATATAGCCTCTATGGAAAGGGTATGGAGGTATTAAAAATAGAAATAACATTTGATCTAATAATTCTACTATTGGGTATTTACCCCTAAAACAGAAAAGAATGAATTTGAAAAGATATATGCACCCCATATAGCATTGTTTACAATAGCCAAGATATGAAAGCAACCTAAGTGTCCATTGATAGACAAATGGATAAGGAAGTTGTGGTGTATTTATATGCAAGGGAATATTATGCAACCATAAAAAGGATGAGACCATGCTATTTGAGACAACATGGAAATATCTAGAGGGTATTATGCTAAGTGAAATAAGTCAGAGGGAAAAAGACAAATATCATATGACTTCAGTCATGTGGCTCTAAGAAAAAAGGAATAAACAAAAAGCAGAATCAGACCTACAAATACAGAGAAAAAGCTAATGGTTGCCAGAGGAGAGGTATGGGGGAATGGGAAAATGGGTGAAGGGGTGTGGGAGATATAGGCTTCCAGTTATAGAATGAATAAGTCACAGATATAAAAAGCACAGCATAAAGGAGTATAGTCAATGATATTACAATTGTGATGTGTGATGACAGATGGTAGCTATAATTGTGATGAACATAGCATAATATATAAACTTGTCAAATCTCTATATTGTACACCTGAAACTAATGTAACGTTGTGCATCATCACCTATAGTCAAAAAAGAGAGGGAAGGAAGGGAAACCTTTTTTATAAAAAGACATTGATGGGGGTGCCTGGGTGACTCAGTTTGGTTAGGCATCTGTCTTCTCCTCAGGTCATGATTGCAGCATCCTGGGATCAAGCCCCACATCAGTCTCCCTGCTCAGCAGGGGTCTGCTTCTCCCTCTCCCTTTGTGCTTATGCTCTCTCTCTCTCTCTCTCTCTTTCAAGTAAATAAAATTTTTTAAAAATATATTGTTGAAAGAAATTGAAGAAGACACAAATAAATAGAAAGATATTCCATATTCATGGACTGGAAGAATTAATATTGTTAAAATGTCCATAGTACCCAAATGATCTACAGATTGAATGCAATACATTTCAAAATTCCAATGGCATTTTTCACAGAACTACAACAAATAATTCTAAAATTTGCATGGAACCTCAAAAGACCCCTAAAAGACAAAATCATCTTAAGACGAACAAAGCTGGAAGTATCATGGTCCCTAATTTCAAACTGTACTACAAAGCTGTAGTAATCAAAACAGTTTGGTACTATCATAAAAACAGACACATAGATCGGTGAAACAAATTAGATAGCCCAGAAATAAACCCATGCATATACAGTTAGAAAATATACAACAAAGGAGGCAAGAATATACTGTCTTGTATGAAGACAGTCTCTTCAATAAATAGCATTGGGGAAACTGCAAGCTAAACACAAAAGAATGAAACTGGACCATTTTCTTATACCATATACACCAATTAACTCAAAATGGATTAAACACTTGAATGTGTAAGACCTGAAACAGTAAAACTCCTAGAAGAAAACATAGACAGCAGGCTTCTTGACTTAGGAGTGTTCCTTTCCATACTGATATATATTTTTTTTATCAATTCTGATGATCTTTGCCTTTTAATTGGAATCTTTATTAGTTTATTTATATTTAACATAATTCCTAATAGAGCTGGTTTCAAGTCTACCATTATACTATTTGTTTTATATTTAACCCATAATCTTTTGTTTCTTGTTTCCTGCCTTTTTTATATTACTCAGTTTTTACATTTTTTCCTCCCTACTATTTTGTTATATATTCTTGTATTATTTTTCTCATGGTTATCCCAAAGATTTCAAGATTTGCATCCTTTAATTATAATCTACTTTAAGTTAGTGCCTTTGCCACTTCCCAAACAATATAAGAACTTTAGAACAATTTAATTCTCTTTATCTTCTCCCATCCTTTATGTTATTTTTATCATATATTTTACATCTGTATATTATAATCCTCATAAGCATTTAATTAAAACAGTTGCTGGCAGGTAGATGTGAGGCCATTTGAAATGTGAATAAAGAGAAGCTAAGAAGACAAATTCAGGGGGCGCCTGGGTGGCTCAGTGGTTTAAGCCCCTGCCTTCAGCTCAGGTCATGATCTCAGGGTCCTGGGATCGAGCCCCACATCAGGCTCTCTGTTCAGCGGGGAGCCTGCTTCCCCCTCTCTCTCTCTGCCTGCCTCTCTGCCTATTTGTGATCTCTGTCTATCAAAGAAAGAAAGAAAGAAAGAAAGAAGACAAATTCAGTGTTGTGGAAATTTAAACAAAGGGACAAATTCAAGAGAATTTTCAGAGAAGCAAATTGCAAAACTCAGTAATTAAATATGGGGAAGACAAGGCTTGAAAATGACTCAGGGGGTGCCCGCGTGGCTCAGTGGGTTAACCTCTGCCTCCAGCTCAGGTCATGATCTCAGGGTCCTGGGATCAAGCCCTGCATCAGGCTCTCTGCTCAGCGGGGAGCCTGCTTCCCCCTACCCACCCCACCCCTCACCTGCCTCTCTGCCTACTTGTGATCTCTGCCTGTCAAAGAAATAAATAAAATATTTTTTTAAAAAAAGAAGAAAAGAAAATGACTCAAGATGTTAAACTTGAGACTCAGGGAAGAAACTGATGGATACATATGGACTGGCTGGGACTGGGATGCTAGGGCTTGGGTGGGAAGAAACAACACGGAGCTCAAGTTTTAAAATGAATTTTATGTGAAATTGAGGCCTAAAAGATGACCACTGGAAACATGACCAGATTGGGAAGTCATCTAAATATAATACCACATTTATTGGAAATTGTGTGAGAAACGAGTTTATCAGGGCACTGAATATAAAAGAAGAACTGTTCATTCATTCATTAAATCTTTATCAAACATCTACAATGTGTCTAGGTGTTTTAGGTGCTGAGGATGTAAGAGAGAAAATCAAACAAAATTCCTGCCCTTCTGGAGCTGACATTCTAGTAAGAAAATAATGATTAGTGGATGGAGTTAGAAGGACATCATGAATTGAGACAGAGGAGTGCACCATATACTATAAGTGGAATCTGTGAGGATGCTGTCCGTGAAACCTAGGAGTTGGGAAAAGGCTTGAATAAGGCAGATATACTGTACTTTAACAGTTCTCAAACCTTGCTGTACTTTAAAATCTCTTGGGAGTTTCTGAAAAATCCTGATGCCCAGGTCAAACCCCATCCCTATTATGTAAAAATGCATGCTGGTGTGCACCAGTCATTAGGATTTTTTTTTTTTTTCCAAAGATAGCCAAAGTGGAGAAACTGGTGAGGAGAACAAAGACAAGAGAAGTGTAGGTAAAATTCAATCTCCTTACAACTTGCAAGCCGCTGATAAACACATGAGATGTGCCGAGCCTGACACTGTTCAAGGAACTCATGCTGCCTTCATCACTACAGACTAAAAGCGACATTATCTGGACAAAAGCCAGACTTCCAAAGCTCTGTGGACACGCCCTCACCCCATACAGAAATTCCTTAGAAACTTACCTTATCTCTACCCACCCTTCCTCCACAAACTTGAAATACATCATCAGTCACTCCTCACAGTCGCTAAGTGCAGCTCTTTCTGCCCACTGGTCCTGTCCCTGTTCTATCATAAAAGCAGCTTTTGTGCCATAAAACATCTCAAGAATTCTTGACCATTGCCCTCGACCGCCCCACACCGGGAACCACAGCCACATTTCATCACATTTAATATGCTATGAATTATAAGCCGGAGGAAACCCTGCCAATTAAACTTGGACAAAATGCTTAAGATGCCATCAATTTAAGATGCATGTCAATTTCAGAGATGTTAAAAACGGCAAAATAATCAACATTTCCGAATTGATGGAATCCTGTGGACCCAAGTGCCATGAGCCGCCACGGAATGAGAACCACCACGTTCTCCCGGGAGTGTACATGACCTTAGTGAGTGCTGAATTCGGAACAGCACATGTTCAAAATTTCAGTTTGTCTTGATAAGAAAATTAAACAAACATGTTCCCACCATCCCTCCTCTTTCTCGCTTATCTCGGTTATCTCACTTCCCCTCAGCCACCAGGGCCCAGGAACGATGAGATCCCACTGCGCCTGGAACATGGACATTGCTTCCTTCGTGCCACCAATTCTCCTCTGAAAATTGCGTCACTGACAGGCGTACATACTGATGTCCTGAGCTTTTTAAAAAGGTTCTCAAAAGTAGCATCAACCCCCTCCGCCCCCCGCCAAAAAGCATCGATCCTGACACTTTATAAATGAGGAACTGCTAAGTTTCAAGATTTTACATCAAACATCATCCTCAAACCAGCTTCCTATCAGTAAGACAGCCAAGCAGAGCTGGTAAACCCACGGAGTCCGTCAAAACTTCAAATATCATCTGCCAGTATGAAATTGGTCAGAGGTCAAAGGTGTGAGGATATTGTCCAAGAGCACAGTTCATCCAAGTAAATTTGAGGATCAAATTAGCTTATGTGATTCATGAATCAGGCAGCATCCCATCTAGCAAGCAGAAAACCATGCTCTGAGGAGTTGTACAAAACGAGGCTTTTATAGGAGAAGGGAGAGCAAGGAAGTTATTTGCACAAAGAAACAAGGAAAGGCTAAGAAGGGGGGGGGGGGTTGTTTCTGGCCAGGACGTCTTCTTTAAGGGGGGAAGGAACAAGCAGGGTTTTTATCACGCAGGTGATCTCGCCAGTGCTGACCAGGAAATTCCAGACTGACTTTTAAAAGGTCACATTCCCGGAAAATGTTGAAACTGTAGTTAAGTCTTGGTTTGCTGTTGCGGGGGATGGGGATGTGACTCCATTTGGGGCTCGTTGTTTCTTTTTTTAACATTATTATAATCGTAATAATCCCCTTGTGTATGCACCTCCAGAAATTCCCAGCCCGGGCTAAGTGGGCACACCCATTTATGGAGACAGCAGACTGGAACTGGAGCAAGGACCCCACCAGCAAGCCCCAGGAAGTGCGGGCTGTGGACAGGATTTCAATGCAGAACCGCAGGCTGAACCGAGAGCTGAGGACGGCACTGCGTTCGCGCCTCCAGTAAGTCTAGACTGAGGGCCTCTTGGAAAGCCAAGGAGATCAGAAGCCTGAGGCAAAGAGAGTGGAGCCTGGACAGAGACAGAGACGAACTCGCGGGCCGTGCAAACAGGGTGAAGGAGACTCAACCCCAAAGGGGGTTTGCAGGCTCCACATCTGTTTTTTGTTGTTGTTGTTGTTTTGGGGGGTTTTTGTTGTTTTTTGTTTTTGTTTTTGTTTTTAAAGACTTACTCCATCTATTTGATAGACAGAGATCACAAGTAGGCAGAGAGGCAGGTGAGGGGAAGGAGGGGTGGTGGGAAGCAGGCTCCCTGCTGAGCAGAGAGCCCGTGGGGCTCGATCCCAGGACCCTGGGATCATGACCTGGGCAGAGACCTTAACCCACTGAGCCACCCAGGCTCCCCTCCACATCTGTTTTTTAGGGAAGACCCTAAAGTATTGACAGTCAAAGCAGAAGAAGCCTGTAGCAGCAAAGTGGGGGCTTCTTCTGAGCAGAGCAGTCCCCAGCCCCATGCCCCCCCCCCCCCCAACCCCTACCCCACCCTGCCAGGACCTGGGGGCATCACCTCCAGGAAGCAGCCAAAGACCACGTGGGCCATGGCTGCAAAAAGCATTAGCAAATACACCAAGGAAAACTGCCTAGCAAAGCATTTGGGAACTATGTCCCCAGAGTGCCAGCCAGGTTCCAGGAAGAGTTGAGCCATCCCTTCCGGTCCCATGATAGATCTCTCTAGAAGGAGTGGTGTTAAAACTCTGCAAGAAATTAGGGATTGGCATAATTATGGCCCCAGGAAACTGTCTGACATTAGTCCTAGCCACACAGAGAAATTACGGCAGCTGCCCGAGGCTCTGCCCCCAGGTGCCTCCTTTCCTCTAGGGAGGCACTGGGCTCCTTCCACGGTTGCAGAGTGTGTCCCACTGGATTCCTGTCAGTTGTGTTCGGATTTGTCTCTTCTGAGATCCGAAGAGATGGTAAGAAAGCTCAGTGGTCTTCATCCCCAGCACGCAGCCCAGCCCCGGGCAGGAAGCAGAATCTCAGGAAATTATTGTTGGGAGAATGAGAAAGTGAAAGAGCAAATGAATGTGGGTCAGCCTTCTTCTCTCTCTGTCTCTCCGTCTCTGTCTCTCTCTGTCTGTCTCTCTCTCTCTCATGCACACGTTGTTTCATTGGTTATGCCAGAGTCTCAAATATAGTTGAAATTCTGCCCTAACCAAAATGATTGCTTTTGGGTCCCCAGACTTGGGATCCACACTTTTTGCTTTAAGGTAGGAAGATGTGACTGCATCCATTAGAGGACTGTAAATCCAACATCCAGCAGAGTGGTCGAAGCTCAAAAGGCTGGCCGATTTCTCAAATAACCAAGACCGAAATGGCAACACCAAGGCTAAGAGTCTTCCCCAAGCCTGGGAAGGGGGTGGGGGAGTTCTTGCCACTGCCCCCGGGCAACATTCGGACCTTCGAGGCACAGCTTTGTTCCTGGACCCACCCAGTCAGCCCTAGCGATGAATGGGAATCAGGTGGCACGACCAGACGACCCGACGGCCTCCACAGGCTGTGACTCCTTGTGTTTCCCGTGGGACACTTCCCAGATAGAGTGTTGGAGCCCCAGGAAGCCTCTCCTGGGCTGGCAGGAGTCGGCATGGCATGCTTACCACATCTCTTCTCCGAAAGGCCCTGCCCTTTGGAGCCTTGCGCCTGAGTCACTGCTCGGGTTTGTGTTTCACAAGCCTGGCTGTGCGCCTGTTCCAGGTCTTCCCTGCTCTGCTCCCGCACACGCACGTGTCCCCTGCCATTCTCCTACACGGAAGCCACGCTCACTTCACTTCTCACAGTTAGAACCACAAGGCTCTTAAAGAACATTTTGCTGCCAAGATTCAGTCAACACTAGAGGTTAGGTAACATGATGGTCTGGCACTAGCAACCGACATCTGGAGGAAAGAGAAACCCTTTTTTTTTTTTTAAGATTTTATTTGTTTATTTGACAGAGACACAGGGAGAGAGGGAACACAAGTAGGGAGAGCGGGAGAGGGAGACGCCGACTTCCCGCAGAGCAAGGAGCCCCATGCGGGGCTTGATCCCAGGACCCAGGCGCCCCAGGAAAGAGAAATCTTGAAATATGTCTTAGCCAAGTAGAAAGCAGATTAGCCTATCTCACAGGCGAATAAAACATTACAGTAGGCTTTCATCTGGCCTTAGCTGGGATTAAATTTGGCGACCTATGGAAGAAAACCCCAATAACAGAGGCTTAAGCACATAATGCTTTATTTTATCAAAAGGAGTGGGAAAGTAAACTTACAAAGCTGGTGTTGGAAATTCAAAGAAGCTCTTTGCCTCTGTAGTGACCCTGATTCTCAGTTGTAAGGTGGCTGCCAGAGCTCCGGTTATCATACCCATGTTCCAGGCAACAGAAACCTCCCAGAAGCTATACACAATGCTTCCATTTATATCTCTTTCAGTAGGATGTGATCACATATCCACACCCAGATGCAATGCAGCTCAAAAGCTAAAATATAAACTTTATTTTGGGAATAAATGTAGAATGTAGACCTGTTTACAAGCCAACTGACCTGATATCTTCAGAGGTTTATTTTTCTAGATTTTTAAAAATAATTTTTATCGGGACGCCTGGGTGGCTCAGTTGGTTAAGCGGCTGCCTTCGGCTCAGGTCATGATCCCAGCGTCCTGGGATCGAGTCCCACATCGGGCTCCTTGCTCAGCAGGAAGCCTGCTTCTTCCTCTGCCTCTGCCTGCCTCTCTGTCTGCCTGTGCTCACTCTCTCTGACAAAAAAATAATAATAATAATAATAATTTTTATCTTTTATTAGCATATATATTATTAGCCCCAGCGGTACAGGTCTGTGAATCGCCAGGTTTACACACTTCACAGCACTCACCATAGCACATACCCTCCCCAATGTCCATAACCTCAGCACCCTCTCCCTACCTCCCTCCCCCCAGCAACCCTCAGTTTGTTTTGTGAGATTAAGAATCTCTTATGGTTTGTCTCCCTCTTGATCCCATCTTGTTTCATTTTTTCCTTCCCTACCCCCCAAACCTCTCCACGTTGCCTCTCAAATTCGTCTTATCAGGGAGATCATATGATAATTGTCTTTCTCTGATTGACTTATTTCACTCAGCATAATACCCTCTAGTTCCATCCATGTCATTGCGAATGGCAAGATTTCATTTCTTTTGATGGCTGTATAGTATTCCATTCCATACTATTGCATAGTATTCCGTAGTATTCTATTCCATTGTATATATATACACCATATCTTCTTTATACATTCATCTGTTGATGGACATCTAGGTTCTTCCCATAGTTTGGCTATTGTGGACATTGCTGCTATAAACATTCGGGGGCACATGCCCCTTCGGATCACCACGTTTTTATCTTTAGGGTAAATACCCAGTAGTGCAATTGCTGGGTCATAGGGTAGCCTTATTTTCAACTTTCTGAGGAACCTCCATTCTGTTTTATAGAGTGGTTGCACCATCTTGCATTCCTACCAACAGTGTAGGAGGGTTCCCCTTTCTCCACATCCTTACCAGCATTAATTATAGCGATTCTGACTGGTGTGAGGTGGTATCTCATTATGGTTTTGATTTTTATTTCCCTGATACTGAGTGATATGGAGCATGTGTCTGTTGGCCATCTGGATGTCTTCTTTGCAGAAATGTCTGTTCATGTCCTCTGCCCATTTCTTGATTGGATTATTTGTTCTTTGGGTGTTGAGTTTGAGAAGTTCTTTGTAGATTTTGGATACTATCCCTTTATCTGATACATCGTTTGCAAATATCTTCTTCTCCTGTTCTGTCAGTTTTCTTTTGGTTTTGTTGATTGTTTCCTTTGCTGTGCAAAAGCTTTTGATCTTGATGAAATCCCAATAGTTCATTTTTGCCCTTGCTTCCCTTGCCTTTGGCAATGTTCCTAGGAAGCAGTTACTGCGGCTGAAGTCAAAGAGGTTGCTGCCTGTGTTCTCCTCAAGGATTTGGATGGATTCCTGTCTCACATTGAGGTCCTTCATCCATTTTGAGTCTATTTTCATGTATGGTGTAAGGATATGGTCTAGTTTCATTTTTCTGCATTGGCTGTCCAATTTTCCCAGCACTATTTTTTGAAGAGACTGTCTTTTTTCCATTGGACATTCTTTTCCTGCTTTGTCAAAGATTCGTTAACCATAGAGTTGAGGGTCTGTTTCTGGGCTCTCTATTCTGTTCCACTGATCTATGTGTCTGTTTTTGTGCCAGTACCATACTCTCTTGATGATGACTTTTTTTTTTTTAGTAGCTTTGTAATAGAGCTTGAAGTCTGGAATTGTGATGCCACCAACTTTGGCTTTCTTTTCCAATATTCCTCTGGCTATTCGAGGTCTTTTCTGGTTCCATATAAATTTTAGGATTATTTGTTCCATTTCTTTGAAAAAAATGGATGGTAGTTTGATAGGGATTGCACTAAACATGTAGATTACTTTAGGTAGCATAGACATTTTCAAAATATTTGTTCTTCCAATCCATGAGCATGGAACATTTTTCCATTTCTTTGTGTCTTCCTCAGTTTCTTTCATGAGTACTTTATAGTTTTCTGAGTATAGATTCTTTGCGTCTTTGGCTAGGTTTACTGTTCTAATTGTTAAAAAGACTAAAGAGACACATAGGTGAGCTTTGATTGACTGTGGAAGGTATTTTGAAGACAATAGGGAAAACTGGCATATGGACTGAATGTCAGAAAATATTTGAGAATCATAGCTAATTTCCTTAGTTGTAATGATAGAATTACAGTTTCATAGGAACATGTCCTTATTTTTAGAAGCTGCAGGCTATGAAGTACTTAGGAATGAAAAGTTCCCACATGCACCACTTCCCTCAAAATGGTACATCAAAATACAATATATCAATAGGTAAAAATATCAATAGAGAAAACATGGAAAAGATAGTAAGAATTACTGAGTCTAAGAGTAGGGGGTATGAATATTTATTACACTATTCTTTCAATGTTTAAATTATGTCTAAATTCCTTGTGATAAAAATTAGGTGAGAGCAACTCCCCATTTGGTTTGGCACAGCCTCCCATGAGACTGGCTGCCTCCTGGCAAAAGGGAATGATGTTCTTTTGGACACTCTTGGGTCACTCTGTTCAGAGGGTCTGCTAGTGGGTTGGCCCCCCACAGTCAGCCAGGGTGGATTCCAGAGCCTGTGAGTGTGGAGAGAGAGGACTACATCTTGGCCCTTAGCTTCTCCCCCCATTACCCAGGATACAGCACAGCAACAAAGATCCACAAATGCCATAACCCACTTGAAATAACAACGTGACAGGAGGTAGAAAATGAATCCACTACGCAAAATCATCATCATATAATGTGAAGGCATCAGTGGTGTACGAAGACACTGCTGGGTAGAGTACAACACACACTAGACTTGAAACCAGAAGAATCTGTCCTCCTTCCAGCATTTGTACCCATAACATCTGTGGAGCATTTCCGCCTCCTCATCTGTAAAATGAAGATCATGACCACTGCTTCCCCTGCCTCACAGGGCTGTCTGAGGACCAAGGGAGATATTGTATGTAGTTTTCTGTAAAGTTACAAATGTACAAGATTATTATCCAGAACTTCTTCATCCCATGACACTCCCATGCAAACATCCACAAACACCATAACCAAATGAAACTTTTCAAAATTCTGCTTGTAGTGGTTTAGAAGTATCTCCACAAATTCTCTGGTTTTCCTCCTTCAAAAATGTAGCCATTTTTCCCTTCCCTTTGAGTGTAGGCTGGACTAAGTGACCTGCTTCTGATATAGGGTTGCCAGATAAAATAAATGATACCCAATTAAATTTGAATTTCCAATAAACGCCAAAAAATTTTTAGCATAAGTATGTACCAAACATTGCATGGGATATACTTATACTAAAAGTTTATTCATCGATTATCTGGAATTCAAAATAAACAGGGCATCCTGTTGCTTGTGTTTGTTAGTTTTGCTAGAACCAGCAGCCCTGTTCTAATGACCAGAATGAAGTGGCCTAAGTAACAGTTTATGACTCCAGCACTGTATCATGAAAGACATATAGCTTCTACCTTGCATTCCTCTCTTGCATGACTCAATCTCAACAAGCCAGATGCCATGGTTTGAGGATCCTTGGGCAGTCGTGTGGAGAGATCTACTGACTCACCCAGCCAACAGCCAGCGCCTCCTCCACAGGAGCCACAGGAGCAAACCATCTGGAAGGGGATCCTGCAGCCCCAGCTAAGCCTCCGCTGACTGAAGCCCCCGCCAGCATCCTGGCTGCAGTCTCATGAGAGAGGCTGAGCCAGATCCACCCTACTGAGCTGCTCCTGAATTCCTGACCCAGAGACGCTGTGTGGGATGAGAAGTCATTGATGTTTCAAGTCATTGATGTTTCAAGTCATTGGAGTTTCAGGCTCAGCCCTGGCTGGCATGGAGGTGTCTTCAGAAGGTTCCCCACATTTCCTAGGTTCTGAGCTTTGATCACCAAACTCCATTCTACCACCGTATTTCAGTGTCTCTGAAGGCTTTTAAAAAATTAATTCTACACGGGGGAAGTCTATCCGTTAAAAGAAGATGAACATTTTTTTTAAGTACCCTCCATGCCCAGCATGGGGCTTGAACTCACAACCCTGAGATCAAGAGTCATATGCTCCACCAACCGAGCCAACCAAGAGCCCCAAAAGAAGATGAACTTTTTTGAAGGCAAAACAAAGGGAAAGAGGACTAGTAATGCTTTTCTTTTATTTTAAAGTTTTTTTTTTTAAAGATTTTATTTATTTATTTAACAGAGAGAGATCACAAGTAGGCAGAGAGGCAGAGAGAGAGAGAGAGAGAGGAGGAAGCAGGCTCCCTGCTGAGCAGAGAGCCCGATGCGGGACTCGATCCCAGGACCCTGAGATCATGACCTGAGCCGAAGGCAGCGGCTTAACCCACTGAGCCAACCAGGCACCCTAGTAATGCTTTTCTGAATGTCCTGTGAGATCCTTTACCTGCATCAGAAGGAGATACTTGGGCGCCGAGGCCCAGTTCTGCTGATCGCTGGCTGCCTGGTTTGGGGAAGTTACTTAATCTCTCAATCCCTGTGTTTGTTTGTTAAATACAAGCATGATACTACCCATTTGCAGGACTTTCGTGATGATGAGAAATATTTAAAATAATCTTCATGAGGCAGGTAGGAAGTGATAAGCACTATTTCACTTTGTCCAGCCCTTTGAGATGGACAATGTCCTTCTTTTCCTTTTACATTTGGGAAACTGAGGCACACAGCATTAACATGACTGCTCACAGCGAATAAGTACCTAATGTGCCAGAGACACAGTACACATCTTTGTAAAAGCTGCGGTAAGGATATCATTTAATCCTCCAAACAATTGTTTTTCCAGGTGAAAAGATGGGGCATCAGCAGGAATAGTGAGTCTCCTGAGGTCGAGCTCTGAAGTCTGCGCTCTTCCCCCAACCACAGTAAGTCAGGGAGTGAACAGCACTCCCTGGGGTGGGCCTTCCCCTGGTATTATTCCCAGCCCTGCAACCGTCCCCCAGCGGGTGCTCCTGGCTCCTGGGAGCTCCTAATTACTGCCGCAGGATGGAATGGGCCAGACACCTGAATCAGAGACCTTCATTCGTATCTGGTCCACAACCCAGTTTTCATGGACTGGTACAGCATCAGCTCAGATCTTAAACAGGCAGATTTCTGCCTTCTCTGAGCCAATGAGATGCTGGCTGGCCCTCCTGGGTGGCCAGCCAGCTGGAACAGAAGAGTACAGTCTCTTCAAGATGGGGCCTGTGCTCTCCAGCCTACACCTGAGAGCAGAGCTGAAGGGCCCCCAATGTCCTGCACACTCGCTTTTCCTGCCAAGGGGCACTGATTGAATGCCACCAGCAACCTCCTGAGCTATCCGAGTCACACCGCTGGCCCTGAGATGAAGACGAGCAAATCATCTCAACTATGGGTCTCAGTCTCCTGCTTGACCTCAAGAACACCTTTCTGATGGGATGTTTTCCTGCTCCCGTCCTCATGGATAACTGGACAAAAGGTACTGGCTAAGGCACCTGAGCCAGAGCAGCCCGTTGGAAGGTCAGCAGAGAAGGGCTATTTTTTTTTTAAGATTTTATTTATTTATTTGACAGACAGAGATCACAAGGAGGCAGAGAGGCAGGCAGAGAGAGAGGGGGAAGCAGGCTCCCTGCTGAGCAGAGAGCCCAATGCTGGGCTCGATCCCAGGACCCTGGGATCATGACCTGAGCTGAAGGCAGAGGCTTAATCCACTGAGCCACCCAGGTGCCCCTGGACCTTCCCCTTTGAGGGAAACCACTGCCGGAAGGAACCCCAGCCCCTTCTGATACAGCACTGTGCCCTCCTGTAGGCCCCACCAGCCGGAGGCTGACCCAAACAGGTAAGAATGAGAGAACCCAGAGAGAACTATTCCCCTTATGTTTTCCTTCCCTGTGGTCTGACTTGGTGGAAGCCTCTCTCTCTCTCACACACACACACATAGAAACGGATGTGGCAGTCAATCTGGCTGCAGCCCAAGGTGGCTTGCTAAACCCACAGTTCCTGTTTTCTTTGTCCACAAGGAAGAGACATAATGTAAGTTATTCCCAGGCAGAAAGTAGAGAAGGAAGAACAGCTTATTCCCGACCCACAGTTGGAAAGTCACATGTGGGGCAACATAAGAGGAAACAGTCCCTCCCTTACAAAGCTGGAGAGAAAGTAAAACTTGGCAAACCTCTCTCTAATGGCAATTTAGCAGTTAACTATCAACAATGTAAGTGCCTCTAACCTTCGCCCAAGCAGTAACACTTCTGGGAGTCTATTGTACAGAAATTCTAGTAGAAGAACAAAAGATACATAAACCAAGACACTCACTACAGCACCGTCTGTGATGGGAACCGTGAAGACAGCCTACACACGCCATCAGGAATCATTGGTGTGTCTACAGCTGTCGAAAACCAGAGTTCTGTCAGAAAATACATGGTAGATCTTAAAGAACACTGAAAAATTCCATGATGGTACGTGAAAAAAGCTAGTTGCAGAATAAGCTTTAACTTACTAACTGCTTATATTTAACTAATGTGAAATTGGCCAGGCCAATTATGCACAGAACATAAAATATAGGAGTGAACAATGTATTAGCAAATGGTATTAGAAACTCGGAGCACCATTCCACTCAATGATCCTGGGCCCCAAAGGGCTACGTGGGCATCGTCAGTCTATGTCTCCTAGCACTGTGGGCTTCTCTGGGCTCTGAGCAACATTCTGAGAATCAAGAAGAATTCATACTCCTTCTCTCACATGGCCCCTGAACGCAAGCCAACTCCTTACTCTGGTCCTCAAGGGAGAAACAGCCACCTGTGCAACTGTGCTAAGAGACAGAATGTCTGTCTCCAACTGAGAACCTTCCAAAGAATAACTCTTCCTGATGCCTTCCCTTTCCCAAGCAGCTAGTCATGAAGCCATCAGGTGGCGCAGAACAAGGCAGGTGCCCGCAATGGGGCAAAAGACAAGCAGGTGGCACAGAGCATGGAAGCCCACGCTGAATGAGGGGGCTTGTCCGCAAAAGCAGTGGAGGGGGCACGCGGTGAGGAGCCTCAGAGTCCCCGCCAACCAGGAAAGTGAACACAGAGTCGACAGGCCAACACAGGGATCAGAGCGTCAGTAGTGTACGGAGGATGTCTGCTGCGGGAGCAGCCTGGAGCAGGTGTCAGAGCCGCAGGGCGTTAGGAGGGCCAGGGCGGGGCAGGGGGTGGGGGGAGGGCGGAGGGTGCCTGGCCCCAAGCAGGGAAAGGGATGCCCACACTCTGCAGAGAGTGGAAACCGGGAATAAGATATACATGAGAGGATGGGCCAAATAAGAAAACAGAGTAAGTGTTAAGAGAGCCAGCGTTTCCATTGTCAGACGGGAGTCACAAGTACAGGGAGGGAAGAAGCTAGAATGAACGTTGTGATTTGGGATTGGATTTTTTTTTTTAAAGATTTTATTTATTTATGTGACAGAGAGAGAGATCACAAGTAGGCAGAGAGGGAGGCAGAGAGAAAGGAAGGGAAGCAGGCTCCCCACTGAGCAGAGAGCCCGATGTGGGGCTCGATCCCAGGACCCTGGAACCATGACCTGAGCTGAAGGCAGAGGCTTAACCCACTGAGCCACCCAGGTGCGCCTTGGGATTGGATTTGAAGGCATCAGTCTGAACTCATGGTTTTCAATATATAGAAGTGTGTGTGTGTGTGTGTGTGTGTGTGTGTGTGTGCTGACACACCTGTGTATTCCCTACTTGTCCACTGAGAGGGCCTGGGAGCAGCAAAACCCCCGCCCCCAGTGGCAACAAGCCCTGCCCCCATGTAGATCTTGATTTTTTAAAAGATTTTATTTACTTGAGAGAGAAAGAGACAGAGCACAAGCAGGGGGAGGAGCAGAGGGAGAGGGAGAAGCAAGCTCCCTACTGTGCAGGGAGCCCAACAAGGGGCTTGATCCCAGGTCCCTGAGATCATGACCTGAGCGGAAACCAAGAGTCGGAGTTTCAACCGACTGAGTCACCCAGGGACCCCAGTTCACAGTTTTGTATCAGTAGTTGAGGCTCACTTGGATTCTTTTTTTCTTTTTTCAAAGATTTATTTAGAGAGAGAGAGCCCACAAGCAGAGGGAGGGGCAGAGAGGAGGAAATCTTCAAGCAGAAGCTACACTGAGCAGGGAGCCCATTGCAGGGGTCAATCCCAGGACCCGAGATGATGACCTGAGCTAAGATCAGGAGTCCAGCGCTTAACTGACGGAGACTCCCAGACACCCCATCTGCTGGGTTCTATGCTCAGGGTATCACAAGGCCAGGACCAAGGCGTTGGACAGGCTGGGTTCTTACTCAGACAGTTTGGAAAGAATCTGCTTCTAAGCTCACTGAAGTGTTTGGCAAAATCCAGCTCTTTGTGGCTGCAGGTCTGAGATCCATTTCCTTGCTGGCTACCAGCCAGGGGCCAACACCTTCCTTCTCATGCCCCCCACCCGCCTTCAAAACAGCAACACTTTGATGCTTTCTGATACTTCTGATCTCTCTGATGTCTTCTTCCGCCAGAGAAAAGTCTTGCTTTTCATGGGGCTCATGTGATTAGATGGAGCCCACCTGGATAATCTGTCTTCAAGGTGGCTCCAACATTAAACCACGTAACTTAACAGTCATGGGAGGGATAGCTCATCACGTTGCTAGGCTCCAGAGAATGAGGACAGAGCATTGGGAACGGGGGAGGCATTTTAGAAATGCTGCCTACCACACAGCGTGTAGATGAAGTGACATGTCTGTGCTCCTCTCCTGATTTTTGATGGTTGTGTTGCAGTTGTGCAGCGAAATGTACTTGTTTGCAAGAAAGCCACACTCCAGTATTCAGGATGATGGGGCATTAGACCAGCAATGTACTCTCATAGGACTTGGTATTAAAAAACACTTCTTTGTCTTATTTTCCTAAAATTATTCTATACATGTGTGCACAGAGAGATAAAAAGATAGCTATGAACATATGTGTTTGTATATTAAAATTTTTTTCTGGAAAAATCTATAAAGATTCAAAAGTTACCTGTGATTACCTCTGGGAAAGAGTTACTTACAGGGGAAAAGAGGTCCATGGCTTTTATTTGGGGCTATTTTTTTAAAAAAGAGAAAGGTCTTTGAAAAGGACAGCATGAGACAAGCTGTTGGTTTCGTGGCAAGAAACTGAGCCGACACAGGAGGGCCCAGCTGAGGCCAAGATTCAACGACGAGGCAACGGGACCCATAAGCGCCATTACCATCCTGGGCCTCTTGCAGAGCTTCTGAGAAATCGACTTTAGAATAAAATCCGTACTGAGGTGATGGGAACAAAGGTGATTTCCTGCCAGCTGTGAAGGTGCACCAGACCTAACAGCACTGCCCAGACACGGTTTCCAGCTTCTCTCCGCCATTTGCTTTTCGGTATTGAAAAGACTGGTGTTGCTCAGTCTCTCTAGTTAATGCACACCTCTTTAGCATCTTGTCTAAAGTCTTCGAGCACCTTGAGAACCTGTCTGCCCGATGGCACCCCAAGTCACAAATAATAAAGGGGACAGCGAGCCCATTTTCCTGTGATGGGTTGAACCGTGTCTCCCCCCAATTGCTACGTTAAATCTTCTAACCTAGACCTCCAGAGCGGGCCCTTATTTGCAGAGATCCTATGTTTACCGAGGGGACCAAATTAAATTGAGGTCGTGGGAGTGGGGCCTACTCTGACATGACCTGTGTCCTTATAAGAAAAGCTGAGGACCCAGATTCACAGAGGGAAGACAACATGCAGACAGAGTGAGGATGGCCACCCACAAGCCCGATTCTTGGAACTTTGTCTGTGTCTGAAGTATTTTCAAAATAAAGTGAAAAACTTTAAGTAAATAAAAGTTAAGATAGAATGAAAGAGAGTCAAGCTCGTCAGAAGCTCGATGCAAACCCCAGACAGCAGAGACCCACGAGGACCTACAGTATCAGGGCAAAGCCCGGGGCCCTCCAGGTAGGGCTGGGATTTAAATCAGGTTTTAAATGGCTTTATTTTTTCCATGATTTTTTTTCATGATTTTTTTTTCCCTCAAATATTTAATGTCCTTGCAATATTAATGGGATTTGAGTCCAGAAAGAATCATTAACACAGTTGTGGTTCAACAAGTGATTAAAGAAAGCCGCGCGTTGGTTCTGGTGACACTCGTGACTGGCTTTGACAAAAGCTGGGCCAGAGGAAGGGCTCCTGTGGGTGGGGGACGTCGCTCTCCTCTCTCAATCCAGCCACAGAGACCCTCCTGCTTTAGTGAGAAGATTCCACATGAGGCTTGCCACCGACAACGTCCTCACCTCCGATGATCTGCTCCAATGGCATCTGTGATTCTGGTAAAACCCTGTTCCCTGGAAAAGGAGAAAACAAAGCAATTTCAGCAAATGATGAAGGACAGCTCCTGCTCTCGCTGGCAGGCCATGTTCGCTGACTGCCCCTGCCTCTGTCTCCCCCAGAGGCATGCCTTGTGCCTCCTCTGTGGTCCTCGCCCAGGAAACTAGAGGAATTTCCATCTAAGTCTTCACACCGGGAAGAGAATCAATGTCAAGTATTAACAGCTCCAGCTCCCTGACCTCAAGCCAATGTTACTGAACAGGGTAGCTGCCCAAACTCCTCAGGCCCATAGACAACACTGTCTGGGAAGTTAATCTTGAATTCGGCCCTGTTTGTCCTTTGTCAGAGAAGCAACACAGTCATCTTTCCCTGTCTGTGTGGGGGGGGGGGGGGGTTTTTTTTTTTTTAAGATTTTATTTATTTATTTGACAGAGACACAGCGAAAGAGGGACACAAGCAAGGGGAGTGGGAGAGGAAGAAGCAGACTCCCCACCAAGCAGGGAACCCGACACGGGACTCGATCCCAGGACCCCAGGACCACGACCCGAGCCGAAGGCAGACACCCAGTGACTGAGTCACCCAGGGGCCTCCTTGCCCTGTGTTTCTGAATCCCTTTTGGATTAATAGAGACAGTGAATAGCACCTCCTTCACTTGAATCTTTGAAATTGATGCCACATTTAAGTTCTCCTATTTCAAGCCACCTGTGGCCCCACTCACTTCAAAAGGGCCTCCAGCTCCCGCTTGACCCTGCCCACCACGGGCGGTCCGCAGTAGGTGAGGGCCGTGTACAGCTGCACCAGGGAGGCCCCCGCCCGGATCTTCTCCAGCGCGTCCTGCCCGCTGCTGACACCGCCAACCCCGATGATGGGGACTCCGCCTGCACCGAAGCACATGCAACAGCGTCAGGACAGCTGGGCAACACGAAAGCCTCAGTGTGCCTGCCACCCTCCAGCCCCTGCTGAGTGCAGCAGTTCAGGGAACCCTGATTCGGATCAAACCCCAGAGCCTGGCGAGCCTCACACAAGTGTGAAGACACAGGGACCGAATTCTTGCCTTGGGTGAGTGCGTACATCTCCCGGATGGTTTGGGTGGATAAGTCCCGGAGGGGCTTCCCGCTCAGACCTCCAATTTCAGCGCGCAGGGCACCCTGGAGGCTGGCAGGGCGGCTCACTGTGGTGTTGGTGACAATCAGTCCATCGATGCCCAGCTGCAGTGAGAGAGAGAAAGCCCTCCAGTCAGGGCTGGTGAGAACCACTGACTTTTGTCCTGCCCAAGGCCCTTAGGTAATAAGTGGTGGACTAGGATGTGAACCCAGGATTTCCAGGTTCAGTCTGTGTTTCCACCACTCTCCTATGACACAGGGACCTGGGGTCACACTGGAGACAGTGACAGAATACCCCAGTCTGACCCAAGCTGCAAGCACTAGCCTCAGACCCCTTGCTGGATGAATGTGGGAGGAAGAAGTACAGGGAAAGGACTCCTCCAAACACTCGCCCTGTATTCCGTGTCGGGTTACATCATGGCACATACCAAACCCCAGCTCTCACCATCACAGAAAGGAAACCGCACACTAGTCCAGCTGGCCAGATGCCCCCAACCCACAGGCAGGGAGGGGTGTCCCAGGGCCCAGCCCGACTCGCACCTCTCTGACCACGCTGGCGATGTCCTCCTTGTCCTGGGCTGTGAGGTCAGGTGCGATCTTCACCAGCACGGCTGGCTTGCGCACTCCCTGCAGAGCGTCCCTCTCCTGCAGCACCTACAGTAACATGTGGCCAGAGACGGGGTCCCCTGAGGCCACAGCCCCCAGTGCACAGGACTGCAGCCGCACATCAGCTCATTCTCACACGGAAGCACCAGCAACATCTCCCTTTCCGGAAGTAAAGCTCTCAGTTATGCCAAGGACCCCATGAAGATGAATCTGATTCTCTTGAACCAAGGGATCGCCAAGATTAAATCCCTAGTGTTGTCACTGGCATTAGCTAATCTATTAAGGTTTATTTAGACTTCTTTCCTTAAAAGTTAGTAATTCCTAACAAGGAATTACTGTCAAAAATACTATTTGATAAAGAGTCATCCAATTCATTCATTCAGTGTGCTCACTGCTAGGGACAGAGAGACCCAGGCCCCTGTTCTCTCAGACCTTATGGTGTAACAGCAGGAACAGGTGACTGAGTCATTAATCACTGTTGAGCGTAATCAGGGTTACCAGAGGGGATTTCAAGGATAGAAGGGGGCCCTATCGGTCCAGGTGCTAAGGCCGGCTCCTCAGCAGTGATGATGAAGCTTCCCTCTGGAGAAAGAACCGGAAAGGAGTGGGCTGGAAAGGCGGCCCAACGGAGCCCAGACGTGTAATTGCCTACCTTGGTCAGCAGGTGGCGCAGCTCCGCCTTTCCCTGAAGGCTCCGCAGCCCCGCGGTGTTGGGACTGGACACATTCACTACCAGGTAGTCAGCCAAGGGGCCCAGGACACGAACCCCCTCCGCGTAGTCCGCAGCTGCGTCCACCGAGGTTTTATTCTTCCCCAGGTTTATTCCCAGGGGTAGCCCCTCTGTGAAGATCGCTCGTCAAGATTTTGTCCCCAAATGCCATTTCCAGTTTAACATGCTCACAACGTCCTTGACTACACGGCCGGCCGGCCAGCGAACAGCCCTGTAGGTCTTGACCTCTGCACGGGAACTTCCCGAACCGGTGGGCAAACACCACGACAGCGGCGGGTGCTGCGGCCGGCTGACCCAGAGGAGCTCACCACCTTGGCGCAGCAGTGTCAGGGCAACCACTAGCTTGTTTTACTGCATTGTGCCCTTTTTCTTTTTTTTTAAATTTAATGGAAAATGGAGCAATTTGGAGTGCAAATACTAGTGATAAAAAGCTAGAGCTCATAAGTGTCATACAGACCGTTGGAAATCCACAGGCATGTCAGAAGGGGCAAATGTTTACACTCAAGGGCTGTCTGCTGGCCTTGAGTCACGTGACCCGGTGGGCAGTGATGAAGAAAAAGCAAAATTAAAGAATATGTCTACAATACTGGAAAATGTTTTCTACTAATCATGCCTAAAGTATAGAGGTACAACTCTTTAATAACTTAGAATTTCAGCTCTCTGAGAAGGGATTCCCCCTCATAACTAGGGTGAGCGCTCATGCCAGGGCTCCAGGATCCAGCCTAAGGCTGGGCATAATTATTAATGCCTGCACCCTTCGCTCTCCAAAATGTCTGCTTGCACAGTAAGTACTAAGCCAACCAACTTAAAAACCCGTGGGATTATCGAACTGCATTTTGGACTTTAAGAAAAACATTTCAGAAACCTGCTATCCATCAAAGCAAGAGGTTGTCTGTACTTCTAAGCGACCACCCTATCTGCAAAGGTCACGGATACCTCAGGGGTGCTCACTACTTCTTCCAGCTGGTGATTGGGAAAAGACCTGGAACTGCAAGTAAGCCCCCAAAATGTGTGTCAGGTTGGTGGGATCAAACAGCAGCATCCCACCTTCTCATACCCTAAACTAGTCACCCTTTTAGTCATCAGCTTTAAAGTAAATATACCGTGGGGGAAGGGAGGTGAGGAGGGGGTTAGCGTTCAGTTAGACAAAAGCTCCACAAGGCCTCCAGACTTCCAGACTTCCCAAGTCCAGCCTCCACCAAGCCAAACCATTTGTAAGCTGATTGTTCCCTGAGCAGGTAAGCTGGCTTTAAAAAAAAAAAAAGCATCCCTTTCATGCAGCTAATGGATCCTCTATCAGCAGTTAGCTACCCAAAGGGCTAAGACTTTGAATTTAGAAATTCCTGAATTACTCCGTCCTAAAAAGGCATCACAGCTTTTGCAATTTCTGTTCCTTAGAGAACAGAGAACACGAGACTAAACTCCTGAAAAGAGGTCCAGAGGGACCCAATGAGGAAAATGGCCACAGCCCCACACAATCTCAGAGGGCGACTGGGAAGGTATGGAGAGGACAAAATAGGGCTACACACACTCACATGCATCCTGAGGGACAGCAAAGCAGAGTCCCCGGAGAACATATGGAAGCATCCCAGAATGGGGGTTTCTGAACGAGTCATAAGGATAGTTTCCCAAATGCCAGGATCAGCTCTCCCCAAATAGGAAGGAGTATGAGTCATTTTAATGGCCTTCTTTATGCTTCTCTGTATTTACTAATGCTTCTATAATTAACATGCATTATTTATAGACACACAAAGGGACCATAAAGCAAGATGGAGGAAGACGGCGCTCAAGGCCTGCTCACGTCTTTACCAACCATGTGACCACAGAGGAGCCGCTTTGCTTTGCTCATTTCCAAGCTGCCCCAGTTATGATATAACCCAGGTTATATAACGAGGCAGAAACTAAGTGAGTCTTTGCTAAACTGTAAAATTCAGTTAAAATCTTGGCGCCTGTGATAAAGTCAGGAAAATTCCCTAGTTCCATAGTGGTTTTTTTCCTATTGCTCAGTCATGTTTATTTCACTAGGAATGTTCCTGACGTTTCTCCCACAGGTTTCCTTCCAATAAAGGAAGAAAGTCCCTCGAGAGCACCCCCACTTTACCTTCTGTGAGCCTGGCCTGTTTCTCCTGTCTGGCCCGCAACCTGTGTTCCACCACCGAGAGTCCGTGACTGTTAAATCCGTATCTGGAGGACAGACGTGGGTAGAGAGGGGACTAGGTTAGAGCCCTCAGCCAGAAGGCAGAGACTTTGGGGAGCTGGCTTCAAGGCCATTTCCACTATACTTCTGATTTTTAGAAACAGGATAAAAAGAAATCAGAGTCAGTTCTTAGACTTCCAAAGTACTTTGCCTGGAAATACCGATCCCAGCCTGCATTGCAACAGAAAGTCAATAACTTTGTTTCTAATGTTGGAAAATTTCCCTGAAACAAGCATGATGAAACAGGATGTGCGGCCCAATAAAATTCCCCAAGGGCAGTCTTCCAGAAGGCCATCACCGGACCCAAAGATGCTGATCAGAATCTCCCAAGGAGGCTCTCAAAACTCCGATACCAAAAAGAATAGACTTTTCATTTTCTGGGTTCGCTGTAGTGAATATTGCCCAGGGCTTACAAAGAGAAGGGCTTTACACTAGAAGGCTCTCTCTTACTAAAAGCAGCTGTACATGTGGACTATTAAATTTTCCAGTTTACTAAAGGCCAGGACTACACGGTCCAATGCAAGAACTGCCAGCGACATGTGCCACTGAGCACCTGAAATGTGGCCAGCCCAAACCGAGCACGCTGTAAGTCACACGCACCCTGGATTTTGAACACTTAGTACCAATGAAAGAAGGTAAATAGCTAATTAATCATTTTTATTTTGATTATATGTTAAAATGACATTTAGAATACATGATTTAGAGTTAAAGATAATAACCATAAACAATAATTACATATAATATATTATTAAAATTAACTTCACCCACTTCTTTTTCTTATTTTTTTGTGGCCACATGAATATGTTATGTTACACGCAGAGCTCACATTCTATTTCTACTGGACAGTGCTGGGCAAGGGCACTGGAATAACAATGTGGAAAAAGCACAAACTCTAAAGTCAAGTCTACATCTGCACTCAAGTTCTCCCGCTTATGATCTCCAGATTATAGGTAAGTCATGTAGCTCTCGGAGCTACAGTGTGTATGTGTGTTAAAGTAGAATACCAAAACCTGTTTTTCTGCCTGCACACAGGAGATGCTCAACACAGCTCCTGAACATTCTAAATAGCAGGAAAATGTCCACACTGTAGGACAGAAAAAACCGGCAGATCTTACATCGCAGAGTGCCCTGCGGGGAAGGAGGCCTCCACGGTAGAGCTGTTCACCCACCTGTTAATGACGGCTTGGTCCTCAGGGAGGCGGAAGACCCTGGGTCTCGGGTTTCCTTCCTGAGGTTTCGGAGTCACGCTGCCTATCTCAACAAAGCCAAAGCCCATCTTGTAAAGTCCGTCCACAGCTTCCCCATGCTTATCAAACCCTGCTGCGATTCCAACTGGATTTCGGAACTTATGGCCCAGGATTCTCACTTCCTAGGAAGAAGGAAACAAAGCCAGACATACGCGGGCTATCCTGGTATTTCTCCAAGGGCAGGCCACAGCCCATCGAGGTCAGAATTACCTATAGAGCTTGTTAATCAGAAGGTGTTCCGAGAGCACCTACCAGCATGTCAGAGTCTTGAAACGTGGCACGAGGAAGGAGCCCCAAGGAGGTGAGGCGAATAGCCAGCCTGTGGGCTGCCTCGGGGTCCAGCAGCCTCTGCATCGCCGGCATCAAGTGTTCAGCGTAGAAATGTTCATCCCCCATGGCTGTCAGGTAGGAAGTGAAGAGAAGTCCCCCACCCCCCAGGATGACCACAGCATCCTGGGCCCGCTTCTGGGGGAGAAAAAAAGCCCATTTAGAGTCCCACAAGGCAGACTGCAGTAAATTCTCTGTGCCCTTTACACCCATACACACAGGACATAAAGACATGTCACATGAAGAAACATCCCCAGCCTTCTGCTAACTCTGGTCTCCTCCATTTCTAGTCCTGCTCCCACATTGGCCTCAACTTTCAGTGGCTGTATCCACACTTCTTTTTTTTTTTTTTTTTTAAGATTTTATTTATTTATTTGACAAAGATCACAGGTAGGCAGAGAGGCAGGCAGAGAGAGAGGAAGGGAAGCAGGCTCCCTGCCAAACAGAGAGCCCGATGTGGGGCTCAATCCCAGGACACTGGGATCACGACCTGAGCCGAAGGCAGAGGCTTTAACCCACTGAGCCTGCCAGGCGCCCCTGTATCCACACTTCTGACACTCATCGTGCCCTGAAGGACTCCAAGCCAGAGGTTTCAAGAGAGGCAGTATCGCCTCCTAGGGGACCTGTCGTAGGTATTTTGGAGGACTCAGTAAAGGCAGACATCCTGCATTGTTGTAGGCTATTAGATGAATTGTCCCTGTCCTGTATGACTTTTGAACATCTTACTGACACTCAGTATGTAAAAAATATCTATTCATATTATCTGAGCCTACAGTCCACCACATAAACACAACTATCTCCTGCACAGACTTTTCCAGGAATGCAATTCCCTCAATGACTGAGGGATAACTACACTGCTTTACACAGAACATTACTAAGGATTATTCCCCATTTCAGAGATCTCAGGAATGGTATAGTGCTTTGCTTGGGTGTTTGACAATAAAATATTTTTTTTTTAGAATTTTTTAAAAGATTTTATTTATTTCTCAGAGAGAGAGCCTGAGCACAAGCAGGGGGAGTGTGAGGCAGAGGAAGAAGCAGACAGAGGGAAAAGCAGCAGGCTCACCACTGATCAGCCCCAATGTAAGGTTTGATTCTAGGTCGCTGGGATCATGACCTGATGTGAAAGCAGATGCTTAATTGACTGAGCCACCTAGGCGTCCCTGAGGCACTAGAATATCTAGAGACTTAAACACCTGACTATATCTCACTGAGTCATGCCATAACACTTACATGCTGAAATACATGTTTTATTATAAATTCCTTCAATTTCTCTTTTATATTCCAGTTAGGACATTAGTTGAACTTTTAAAATAATACAAAGACAGACCACATTATATACATAAATTCTACTTCAGGATAATAAAAGCAGTTGCAAAATATTTTTTATCAAAGAAGCATCAGGTCTTAATGAGTCAAGAATCACAATCCTATTCAAAACATGCTTCATAATGCTTTTTCTCTGGTTATTACTGCCAGGTGATGAGTCATTCAGTCAGTCAGTCAATCATCTGCCCAACAGTTATAGAGCACTCCGAGGAGTGCTCCTCAAGGAGGACAATCCCAGGAGGAGACAGTCATTGGTCAATGATCACGCAAACATGTAACTGTGAGGATTGCTATGAAGAAAAAAAAACGTATAGGGTAATAATAGAACCTCGAGGTGGAGGAAGGCTTGCTTGAGAAAGCAACTAAAAGCTGACATCCAAAGGATAAATAGGAGTTAACTAGGACGCAGTGGGGCTCAGGAAAAAGTGTAAAGGTGCTCTCAGTGGCAGAAGGTAATGAGATGCATCCAAGGAAGAGGGGAAGGAGAAGGGCTTGTTGGAAACCAAGGAATAAGGAAAAGAACGACTTAAAAAGAAGCTGGGGAGATAAGCAGGGACCCTGGCCAGAATAAAGATTTGAGTTTTGCTCCCTACACAAGTTAGTGATGGGGTCAGATCTGCCCTTGAGGATCACTCCCGGCTGTTAATACAAAGCAAGTATTTGTTGTCTTGTTTCTAATGCCAGCGGATTGTAGAACGCCCCCTTAATGTCAGCAAGTATCTGGACGCGGTTCACAAGCCCCCGCCCTAAAATTTCATCTAGAAGGGTTGGGGCCGTTGCACGTTGGATCCTGCGCACGGTGTTAGGCGGTCATGTGTTCACTATACGCCCGTGTGTCGGGGTCAGTAAAGGTCTGGCCCACGTGCGCTGGCAAAGACCTGCATCTACCCAGACTCGAACGTGCTGTTACGCGTGTTCATGCACACGCACTGGCATTTGCAGGTGCCTCCACACACGCACAGACGTACCCGGGGCCCCACGATCTCGGAGCCGAAACCCGTCCACACCTCGCTCACGTTAGCCCTTTATTCTCCTCTTGCCCCACACCTCGCCCGCAATACTAGCTACTGCACAGCCCACTTTCTCAACTCACTTTGAGCTGCCTCCACGCCATGCTCCTTCCGCCTCTGGACCCGCCTCTGGCTCATTTCCATTGGAGGAGATGGCTGTGAGCCCTCCAATCACCGCCGCGCTGCTGCCACTTCACCAATCGCCGGGCAAGAGGGTGGGGCCGGCCTCCCGGCGGCGGAAAAAGCCTCGCTCCGCCCCGGGGGCGTGGCTGGATGCCGCTGCGCGCTATCACGGCGGCCACGCCCCTTCCGCCCCAGGCGCGGTACTTAGTCTCTGAGCTGTGAGGTGCTGCGGCTCGTTGGCGCTGGGGGGTGCACGGCCCCGTGTTCTGGTCCAGCGACGTGGGCGAGAGACGTCGCATATGTAGATCTTCAGTTCTAAGCAACGCGCTCACCAATATCATGATCGTTTAAATTGAAAGCTCTCGGTAAAGCACGTGTTGGGAGTATGTATCAGACACCGTAAATAGGGAATGAAAGACCGCACTGTGTAAGATACCCGAGTTGACTTCAGAGAAGATTCCATCAGCGCCAGGGTTCACTTAAAAATGTCTGAAACGTATGTATGTACGTAAGTATGTGTGTTAATGAAGGTTTTGGGAAATCTAGACTTTGCAGCAAAGTCCTGCCCCCGAACGGTTTCATTGCTGCGAAAACCTGGTGGACGCTATTTAGAAACCTTCCATGTTAATTGGATACTCTTTTTCCTGGCATTTGAAGACATTTCAGTTTTTTAGCTTCAGTTCCCCAGTACTGTCTCCCCAAGTGCCCATTCCACCCGCCCCACACAGAATTATTTCTTTCACCTTTTAAATACTTGACATTTGCCATGCATTTACTCACGTTGACTCCTGCTGAGATGACCAGTCCCTCTATCTCAAGATGGTCAAGTGCTGGGGAAAATTTCTTCCTCATCTGTGTCTTCATAGATATATGCTGTCCAGTGGCACTCTCTTTATTAACTACAATTGTTAGGTCTTACCCCCCCCCCAACTAGACTGTAAAAGTTTTAAAAGGAACATACCATATTTATCTTTAGTTCCATTACCGCATTATTTTTCAAACTGAGGGAGGAGTGTATTCTTGGCATAGACACTTGAGAGAATATTGGATACCAGTGTCTTTCTGTAATGATTTTTAAAAATAATATAAGTATCATTTGGACAACCACCTGAACCCTGAAACCTACCAAGCTATTTCAGTGCCCGCATTTTATTGTATTCGTTCTTATATTTTGGTACCAAGAAAGAAAACTGGCTGAAATAAACGATGGATGGCTTGCAGGTGAAGTACAAATGACATGCTGTCTGAACAAAGGTTTTTCAGCAAGTTAAATAAAGAAAAGTGGTGAGAGAATGGATTTTTGCTACAGTATGAGAGAGCGTACCTGCCAAATCAGAACAACCTGTGTGGTCATAGCTTGTTTCTCTGATAGCTATTTAGTGGTCAAAACATATTTCTCTGTCTGATAGCTATTTAGTGCAGCCCGTTTTCATTTCATTGGTTTTCAGTTCTGTTTGTATTTAATTTGTATTCTTCCATCAGATATTTATTTTTTGGTTTTTATGATTGTGTAAGAGCTTTAGCATATAGGTTATGCCTAGTTTTATGTTTGAATGTATTTAAAAAGCAGAATACAATAATTTAAATTTGTCCTGGGGTTCTGTAAGAATGGTTTCCTTTAAAACACACACACACTACATTTCTTAATTTTTGGCAACATTGACTTAGCTATTCCATATCTTCTATTCCTTTACAGCCTAGGCTTAGCAAAGAGCTATTGTAAAGCTAAAAGCACAGTTGGCTGTGTAGACACAGGTGCGGGTACTTTATAAATGCCCATTGCTTTATTGATCTTTGCTGTTTGTTTTCAGCTGGTAGGGACTCCACCTGGGTTCTTAAACAGAAAAACAAAAAGACTTTTATCTCCTTCACAAATTATTCCCTCTTCCTAAAACAATGATACTAATAAATATGACAAACCCACCAAAAATATATTTAAAGGACCAGGAAGCCGCTGAGCGCCTACACTGTTCTTGCTCACAATTCACAGAGAAAATGTTCTTCAGGGGAGGAATCTGGTTTTGGTTATGTATCAGAACAGGTGTCATTCTAGGAAATGAGCTAAATATCCCAGAGCAACACGGTAAAAATCATTGTTATCAACTTAACAGGTTTCACTGCAGCTACGAGGAAGCAGAAAATCACTGTCGTGTCCGGGGGGACACCTTGCTTACACTTGGAACCTGGAAGTCCAGAATCTTCTCTGGGACTCTCTAGAGGAAGGGAGTAAGTGGTGGATTGGGCAAAATCTAAAGCACCTGGGAAAACATCAAGAAAAAAACAGTCCAGGTAAGGCTCTGAGATGAGTGTTTATAAAAGAAAAGTCCTTACTTTTATTCTGGAACAGGAGAAAGAAAAAAATTTAAATCTTTCCGCTTTTGTATATTGAAAAAAAATCAGTCGCTTTACTTCATTACCTCAGTTCCTCTGACATATTTATTTTTGGGTCTTTAACCTTTGATTTGTCTGTGTAGAAAGACAGATTTTCTCAGAGTTTATCAAAAGCTAGCCTACCTGATATTTCACTGAAAGTGCTGTGTAGGATTCTAAAATGGGAAACTTTCTTTTTTTAAAAGATTTTATTTATTTATTTGAGAGAGAGAGCATGAGAAGGGGGAGAGTCAGAGGGGAAAGCAGACTCCCTGCGGAGCAGGGAGCCCGATGTAGGACTCGATCCCAGGACTCCAGGATCATGACCTGAGCCAAAGGCAATCCCTTAACCTACTTGAGCCACCCAGGTGCCCCTAAAATGGGAAACTTTTTATGGCCACTTTGTTCCTGGCAAATATCTCTTCATCATTTTTTTTTTTTTTTTTAAGATTTTATGTATTTGACAGAGAGAGAAATCACAAGTAGGCAGAGAGGCAGGCAGAGAGAGAGAGGGGAGGAAGCAGGCTCCCTGTGGAGCTCAATCCCAGGACCCTGGGATCATGACCCGCGCCGAAGGCAGAGGCTTTAACCCCCTGAGACACCCAGGTCTCCTCTCCTCATCATTCTTGGCTCCAAGTTTCCTAATTCAGAAGCCAGAAGAGAAATTATTTGCCTGTTATCTTTCTTACAGAGATATTTTCAAAGTCATGCACCGTAATATTGTGGTCTTGGAGAAATATCTAAGGCCGTGTTATATGACCAACATCTTCACTGAAGTCTAGGTAAATTAATACAAAGCCTTGTGATAAAGAGCTCATAATATGAAAAAATAAATTATCTATAATGTGTGGGCAGAGAGAAGCTTAACTGCTTCAGTGTTAATACTTTTCTGGAGGCAAAAAGCAACCTTAGCTTGACATTAACCTGACCTCCAGGATCCTGCAAGTCTTCTTAACATCTAAAAATCCCTTTGGAGGGAGAGGGTGGTTGGGTTATGGACACTGGGGAAGGTATATGCTGTGGTGAGTGCTGTAAAGTTTGTAAACCTGGCGATTCACAGACCCGTACCGCTGGGGCTAATAATACATTATATGCTAATAAAAATTAAAAATTAAAAAAATAAAAATCCCTTTGGAAACTTCCTTTATCTCGTCCCCTGACTAAGAGGTATAGGTTAGCAATCTTCCTTCAAACGTATGGCCCAGTGATAGCCATCTAAAGGGTCTTGTAACTAAGGTTTACTACATAGTAAAAAATGACCCCCTCAAGGTCCGGGAAACCTTGCTTTCAAATTACTTAGAGACTTCCCTAACCCTTCCCAATTGAAAAGAATGTAATCAGTCACTCTTCACAATCCCAGGGTAGCTCTTTCTGCCCTCAGGTCCTGTCCCAATGTTTAATAAAACCACCTTGCACTGAAGATGTTTCAAGAATTCTTTCTTGACCATTCGCTTCTGGACCCTTAATAACACATCACATTTGCGGGAATATCCTAAGTTCCATCTCTTAGAAGCTAGCAAAATTTGGTTTTCATATTTACTTTGAAAAAAGGTTGATTTTGGAGTCTGAGGCTCATCTGGGTCTGGTCCTCCTATGGCAGGTATGGTGGATCCCCGGCCCCTGGAGCCGCCCAGCTGCATTTACATGTTCAGAAACTCCAACTGGATCTCATCAAAAGTGGACTTGTGCCCCCTGGAACATTCTTTCATTTGCCAGGCTGGTAAGTGATGAAGTCCCATGCCACCAAATTCATAATTTATAGAAACTGATTCTACATAAGGACGGCATGTGGACATATTGGTTAAGGAGTCTGTTCCATGAAAGGGAGATACATGCCAAGTGACATCCAAAGGAGGAGGCAACAGAGGAAAGGAAAAGCCTGGTGGGTCCAGCTTGACAAGAAGTGGTTTTTTAAGAAGGAACCACCCAAGAGGAGAATGCTTAAGAGTAGATGTGTGTCCTAGTCCTGTCTCCAGGGCAGATCATGGACATTATGCCTCAAGGTTTACTTAAGCGTTTGGTTAAATGAAAAAAAATGGGGGTTGGGGGAGAATGTGCTTAAGAAGGTTTCTTGTCACAGAGAAATGATCTGTGAATGATAGCGCAAAGGATGCGCTATCATGATCTTCGTGATACTGATTGGAGTGAGAAACTCTTCATCTGGAATGACTTTCATATACATCCCACTCTGGTAGTTAGACCTGTGCCTGATGCTGTCTTCGTTTCTTGACTTGGGGGATGTGGGGGAAGGGGTCGCAGTAAACTCTGTTTTCCTCACGTGCACCCCTAAGCCATTCGGTACTTGGACTTCAGAGGGAAGGCCACAAAAGCAAAGGAGGCAAACAGAATATTGGTGGAGGAAGATGAGAAGGTGAAGGGTGACGAGACTGTTGTCGTGTCGTTTTGCTTCCGCAGGAGAAGGCGATGAGAATTGTGTGCCTGAAGTGGGGTGTGTGGTTTTTCTTTTAATCTGTGTTTCTCATGGTGGGTGTGTCCAGCATTTATTCTTAGTTCAGTGAATTCGCGAGGACCTTACAATGTCGCCGTCTGAGTAAAAATTTTGTTCCACTTTGAAAAGTCACAAATGCATTCTTATTAAAATATGAAGCATCTGGGAAGCCTGGGTGGCTTGGTCAGTTAAGTGTCTGCTTTTTTCACTCAGGTCATGATCCCAGAGTCCTGGGGTCAAGTCCTGCATTGGGCTCCCTGCTCAGCAGGGAGTTGGCTTCTTCCTCTGCCTGCTGCTCTTTCACACACACACTCTCTCTGACAAATAAATAAAATCTTTTTTAAAAAATGTGAAACATCGGGCGCCTGGGTGGCTCAGTGGGTTAAGCCTCTGCCTTCGGCTCAGGTCATGATCTCAGGGTCCTGGAATTGAGTCCCGCATCGGGCTCTCTGCTCAGCAGGGAGCCTGCTTCCTCCTCTCTCTCTCCCTGACTCTCTGCCTACTTGTGATCTCTGCCTGCCAAATAAATAAATAAATAAATCTTTTAAAAAAAAATGAATCATCTATGGGTTCTTGATAAAACAGAACACATTGCAATAACTGTCTATTATAAGGAAAAAAAAATCCCCTTCCTCAGATGATATTGAAAGGACCCTGTATTTCAGGGTAATAAATTTTTGGCTTCCAGCTTCTCATTCTCCACCCTTTCAAGCTCTCTGTGATACACTTGCTAGATTTTGCTGTGATAGCACTGTTTGTTGTTGGCGAGGCCAAGGTCATGAGGCCAGTCTCTGCGCAAATCAAGTGGTCCTGTGTTTGTCACAAATGTGAGTGTGTCACCTTACGATTGTGAACTGTTTTTCTTCCTTACAGGAGGTTATTGGGCCCAAATCCTCTCCAGGATAGGAAAAACAACCCTTAATACAGCCTTAATGTTGATGATTTTCCATTCATTTTTCACTCTTCAAGAGTTGAGTTTTTAGACATTTTCACCTACTCTTGGTTTTGGAGTGAAAATGCATTTTTCTGATATTATCACTTGTGTACTTGCAAGAGATTACTGCTCTGGAATATGGAGTGTTCGTACAGGAGATAATCTTGGGCAAAAAGAATTCTAGGGGCATCTCCCTGAGTCAGTGAAGCATACAAACTCACAGCATCTCGGGGTTGTGAGTTTGAGCCCCATGTTGGGTGGAGATATTAATTACACATAAAATTCTTAAAAATAAACAAGTAAAATTTTAAAATAAAAAAATCTTGGGAAAAAAACAACAAAAAATGTTTTGAAAGAGAATTCTGTTCCATTATCTAAGCCAACTCAGCAAATTCTGAACTTGCAATCCAGTAATGAGATATAATGTTTCTGTGGTTGAGCGCTCAGGCTCTGAAGTCAGATGTCTGAGTTCATGTCTTCATTCTGGGACTTTCCTGTTGTGGCCCCTTGGCAGTCCTTCAGATGACTGTTATGAGGATTAGTAAGATAATACAAGTACAGTATTAGAACAGAGTCTGGCAGTTATTACTGATAATATTATGAAATTTCTCTTTTTTGTGTAAAGTTCATTACTGCCTCTAGATAGCATCACATTCCTGTTAAAGGTCATTGGATATCTCGGAGATCCAGTATTGCTAATTATCTTTAAAACTAAAGTATTGGTATGATGTAATTGCTTAGTGTTCAGAACTAGCCATTGTTGGAGCCCCCGGCTGACTCTTGGTCTCTGGCTTGTGAGTTCAAGCCCCATGTTGGGTGTAGAGATTACTTAAATAAATAAAAAAAGAAGAAAAAAAGAAGGAAGGAAGGAGGAAAGAAAGAAAAAGAAAGACTGCCCCTTTTTTTTTTTTTAAAGATTTTTAAAAATTTATTTATTTGACAGAGATCACAGGTAGGCGGAGAGGCAGGCAGAGAGAGAGAGTAGAGGGAGAAGCAGGCTCCCCGCCGAGCAGAGAGCCTGATGCGGGGCTCCATCCCAGGACCCTGATCATGACCCCAGCCAAAGGCAGAGGCTTTAACCCACTGAGCCACCCAGGCGCCCCAGGAAGAAAAAGAAAAGAAAGAAATCGCTATTTTATTGTGAACTTAAGAAGTGCCTCTTCAGGGCACCTGGATGGTGCAGTCGGTTAAGCATTCAACTCTCGGTTTCGGCTCAGTTCATGATCTCAGGGTCGTGAGATGGAGCCTGCCGAAGATGCTCTCCTGTGCCCCTCCCCGCTCTGCTCCTGCACTTGCTCTCTCTGTCTCTAGGAAAGAAGGAAGGCAGGCAGGGAGGCAGGCCTCTTCCAAAATAACATGTTGGTGGGAGAAGTGTTTGTAAATTTGTTCCTTAACATTCAAGAGAGAAGTTTAATGTTTCATATTATGAAGTATTGTTGCCCAAAAATAGACAAATGCAAATTAAAACTGAGAAACCATTTCCCACCTAACACATGGGCATGAATCCACAAACTTAACAACATATTCCATTGGCAAGAGTGTAGGGAAATAGATACTGCCCTAAATTGCTAATGGGAATGCAAGAAGATACAGTTTCTTTTTCTTTTTTTCTTTTTTCTTTCTTTCTTTCATTTTATTTTATTTTATTTTGATAGAGATCACAAGTGGGCAGAGGGAGGAGTAAGCGGGCTCAATCCCAGGGCCCTGAGATCATGACCTGAGCTGAAGGCAGAGGCTTTAACCCACTGAGCCACCCAGGTGCCCCAAGATACAGTTTCTAAGGAGAGGGATGTTTGGCAGTCACTAGCAAAATTGCATGTACATCTACCCTTTGCCTGAGCATTCCTGCTGCTGAGAATCTATCCCAAAGTTACATGGACAAAAATATAAAAAGACACACGAATGAGACTGTTCATTGTGGGTCTCTTTACAATAGCAAAAAAGTAGAAACAGTCCACAGGACCCTGGTTGTAAAGAGAAATAAGGAATGTCTCTGTGTACTGTAGTGCGGTCGTTTCTGTTTTTTTTAGTGGAGAAAAGCAATCTGCAGAACAATGTACGGGATGCTACTTGAATCTAAGACAGAGGGTGATATGAACATATGTAAATATATGCCTAGCACACGCATCCATAAGCATAATAAAAAACCAAAAACTAATGAAAGTGATTACTTGTGCGGGAGGGAGGGAATAGGGCAGAAAGGATAGAATTTAGATCTTTCTGAATGTAACAGGTTTCATAATTTTGACACTGGAACTCTATAAATGTTTTACATAAATAGAAAAAAAGTTGTTTTTCTTAAAAATGAGGAAGAAGAACAGGAGAGGAATTGGATTTAGCAAGTTTAGACAATTTTTAAGGTTAATTTTGCTCAAGAGCAGGAAGGAACTAGGGCAGCAGTTCCTGAGGCAATGTGGATTGGTGGTTTGTCTTAAGACAGAAGAAAGTAGTAGCCAGGACAGTGTGCTTGGTCTGAGCTGGCGTCAGCTAGAGGGGCTGGGTTTGGGTAGGAATGCAGGGAGCTTGTTGGAGCAGGACAGAAGGTGGCATCTGTGGGTGTGGATGCTTGCTGGTTGGGGGCAGATTTGGTGGCAGGACTCTGGAAGGGACCTTAATTGCTTCCATTTTCTTTTTGAAGCAAAAAGTAAGGTTATGACCTGCTTTGAGGGTAAAGATCAGGGACTTCCTTGTCATTGGAGTACAGTAGAGGAAGACATGGGAAGGATTCCTCTCAGCAGAAGCACACGGAGACCCCGGGGACACAGTATGATCTGAATTGAAGTGAGACCTAGTCAGGGAGGTGGTGTGATTTTGTTAAAGCATGTTGGGCGGCATGTGTGAGGAACAGCAAGTCAACACAAGGAAGCACGTTCAAGAACGTTATTGTTCACCTACTGAACTCTTTTCTCTCTACCGATAGGAATTACACACTACGAGGAGAATATTACACTTAGAACATAATTTCTTAAAATGAAGTTAGTTCTATCTTCTTAGTGTTGACCCAGTCCATGGACCTCATTTTGTGATGTTGGGGAAGAGAAGGTGTTGTGACGTCAAGAGCAGAAGAGCTCCTTGACAATTCCTATGTTCTTAAAAAAAAAAAAAAAAAAAAAAAAGATAGTCATCTTTCCTGGTGTTGTCTTGATTACCATGTATGTGCTGGTGACAGCTATCTTACAGACTTAGAGCTAGAGCTACATACTAGAAATTATCTTTTCCACTGGCCTCCAAATAGATGCCTTTCCAGACCAAGACGAAAGACATGGAGTGAATTCTCATTTACACGGGAGACCCGAGAAGACAAGAGGAGAAGTCCCAATAATGAGAAGCAACAGGACCGCAGGTAATGGGTAGTGAGATCAATTCTCTCTGGAAGGGTCGGTTAATGCTCAAGTGTGCATCCTTTCATGTACGCCATCAGTATTTGTTATGTTCTGTTTTGTCTGGTCTCATTATTGCAATCTTTGCTCTCATTTTATAGATATTATAGATACTTATTTTCTTAATGGGCCTTTGGCCATCTTCTTTTCACATGTGCCTTAATAAAAGACAAGGTTTTCTCCCACAAAGTTTTCCATCCAAAGAGTCTTCTTCAAGTCCTTGCAGAGTCTTTCACACTGTGGGGTCCTCTCCTTTTTTTTTTTTTTTTTTTTTTTTTTTAAATAAATGCTATTTAGGGAAGATGCATTAGCTTGAAATGACCTCAGTCAATACAGTGTTGGATGACTACGGAGATCACCTGACCAACCAGCTGGAAAAAGAGACCAATTTGAAGTGCATCTGGTGATTCTTCTGCGGGGTCTGACCTCACATCTTCAAGTTATAGGTGTCTTTGTCAGCAAGCCCTCCAAGGACCCATTAAAAGAGCAATCTAGAAAGTGCTATTTTAGACCCATGAATATCTTTATGAAGAACAAATGTGAAAATCAGTTTCTCTTTTGTAACTGGGGACTTGTGAGGTGGACAAGAAGTGTTTCATAATAGCATGAGATTGAAGTACAATTGGTGTGCTTCCGAGACTGTTAAGTAATTACAGAAGTCACTCTGATGATAATTAAGGCACTGAGATTGAGGACGCATTTGAAAAGTTTCAGGAAAGCCAAGTGGTGAAAAGTGAATTTCCAGAGAGCAGTGCTGGGAAGTTAATACACTACTTCAGAGGAGGTGGGTTTGTTTTTT
Source organism: Mustela nigripes (assembly GCF_022355385.1). Lineage (NCBI taxonomy): Eukaryota > Metazoa > Chordata > Mammalia > Carnivora > Mustelidae > Mustela > Mustela nigripes. The sequence continues at coordinate 46,038,843 of NC_081573.1, forward strand.
TTTTTTAAGATTTTATTTATTTATTTGACAGAGATTACAAGTAAGCAAGAGAGGCAGGCAGAGAGAGAGAGAGGAAGGAAGCAGGCTCCCTGCTGAGCAGAGAGCCCAACATGGGGCTCTATCCCAGGATCCTGGGATCATGACCCAAGCTGAAGGCAGAGGCTTTAACCCACTGAGCCACCTAGGCGCCCCAGATGAGGCGGTTTTAAACGTGCCTTTGTAGAAGAAGTTAACTACGTTAAGTAACTAGACGTTGGACTGTTTCACTTACATCCTTAGAAATGATACAGTCAAGTTTGCCCTAAAATAACTATCTTTAAATCTCCTCATTGAGAAAGGAGGACTTTGCTTTTATCTGAGGAGTTGCCTTGTGTTTATGTATGCATGAAAGGATGCACACTTGAGCATTAACCGACCCTTCCAGAGAGACTTGATCTCACTACCCAAAAAAATGTTTTTTTCAATTTTTAAGTACTCTCTATGCCCAGTGTGGGGCTCAAATTCACAACCCTGAGATCAAGAATTGCATGCTCCTCTGCGCCAGCCAGGTGCCCCCCAAAGTCCTTGGAAAATTTTTTGTCACTTCATTTTACCTGTGTTCCTGTTAAATTTTGTGTATTTGATGCTGAGAATATTTTTATAGTAGAGTTTATCACACTTAAATGTGTTTCAATAACTGATGTCAATTCTGGCCTTGTTCTATGCTTTCTGGGTGTAATCCTTCCTTGCTGCTTTCTTCTGTCCTTTGTTGGAATTTTGCCCTTCAGTACTCTTCTTTTAATTGTTTGCCTTCAAGGAGTTGCTCTTTTTGAAAACACATTCCCACACCTGTGTTTCTCGAATGGTTGGGCTCTGGAGTGAAACAGTCTCTTTTGGAGCCCCCTCACCTGGTTAAAGGAATTAGTACATGGTCGTTTTTCCTTCCCTCCATAGATTTTGTTAGTATAGTGTGTGGATTTTTTTCAGGTTATTGTTATGTTGGCTTTTTTTTTTTTTAAGATTTTATTTATTTATTTGACAGAGAGAGAAAGAGAGAGAGAGAGCACAAGCAGGCAGAGGGAGAGGGGGAAGCAGGCTCTCAGCTGAGCAAGGAGCCCGATGCAGGACTCATCCCAGGACGCTGGGATCATGACCGAAGCCCAAGGCAGCCATTTAACTGACTAAGCCACCCAGGCATCCGTATTATATTTGTTCTTTTTTTTAAGATTTTATTTATTTGACAGAGATCACAAGCAGGCAGAGAGAGAGGAGGAAGCAGGCTCCCCGCTGAGCAGAGAGCCCGATGTGGGGCTTGATCCTAGGACCTGAGATCATAACCTGAGCCGAAGGCAGAGGCTTTAACCCGCTGAGCCACCCAGGCGCCCCATATTGGTTCTTTAAAATAGATTTTATTTATTTATTTGAGAGAGAGTAAGGGAAGAGGCAGAGGGAGAGGCAGAGGGAGAGAATCTCAAGCAGACTGCACAGAACCTGACATGGGGCTCAGTCTCACAACCCTGAGACCGTGACCTGAACTGAAACCAAGAGTTGGATGCTGATGCTTAACCAGCTGGGCCACCTGGGGCGCCCTTGTTTTTTAGTATATAACTTAAGAATACTTAAAAACTTTTGTCAAAGTCCTATTTCCAGCAAATTAGAACATATATCTGTTTTAACTGGCTTCACATTTAGCACCAATCATTTGTATACCATAACTTTACCCTTTTTGAGCTCTTAATTTTGTATCATTTCTATTCCAGTTGTTTTTACAAGGAAGATCCACTGGTGCAAATATTTTGGGAACTCATGGATACTCAAAATGTCTTTCTAGCCCCTTCCCAATAGGCCATGTTTTAGCAGGATGTACAAGTTAAAAACATAGGGTCAGTTGCTGTAGCAGAAGTCAGAATGGTAGCTTGAACAGATGGAAGTTCCTTTCTCTTCCACATCACAGTGTAAGTAAGGAGTCCAGGGCTGAGAAGTTGGCTCTGTAGTTGACGAGACCCAAGCTCTTCCTGCCTTGTTCCACTGTCATCACCTTGTGACTTGCATCTGATGGTCTATAAAAGCTGTGTTAGCTCCCTGCCTCCATGATCGCATTCTATCAACTAGGAAGAGAAGGGAGAATGGGAAGCCTGATCCTTTCCTTTAAGGGTACAGCCTGGAAATTGCACGTTACTTCTCATATCCCATTGGTCAGGAGCTGATCACAATGCCATGCTGCTGCCGTCAAGGGAGGCTGGGAAATGTAGTCCTTAACGGAGCTGCCGTGTTTCCTTAGAAGAAGGGGTGGGGGGTAAGCAGTAGTCCGCAGTACAAGGAACAGCCTTTCCTTTCTCAGCCTTCCCCTCAAAACTCTGCAGACACCATTCCCTTGCTTTTTGGCATTTAATGTTATCTTGGAAAAGAATATAGTCAGACTTTTTTTTTTAAACAGGTAGCCTTTTCCCCCCTCTATCAGATTGTAAAATTTCTTAATCCTTGTAATACAGAAGTTTTCTTAGCAGGTATCCAGGTCACTTTTCACTGATTTTGCCTAGAATGTGATATTATATATACACATTTTTCTTAGTTCATGAAAATTCTATTCTCTTTTACCTATACATCACTTATATTTCATTAGTTCTAGTTTTGTCCATAGGAAATACCAGTTATCAGGGCACCTGGGTGGCACCCTGTGCCCCCTCCTCCTCACCCCCAAATGCTCACACATGGGCTGTCACTCTAAAAAATAAAGTGGAAAAAGACATGGCAACTAATCAGTACATCTCAGAACTCTGTCCTACCCCAGCAGTAGTGGTTACAATGCTTCTTTGCTAAATAAGACCTAACAGTCCTATCAAGGCAGAGAGACTGTTACAGGAAGAGATAGAGATGGCAGAGCAGGCTCGTCGTAGCCAGATAAATTGTAATGGGTCTAGAGCACATGGCTTGAAAGAAGTCAACCTAAGTTAATAGCGAATAGTCATGTTAACACACTAGTAGTGCCTTCAGATCATGGTTTTCTTACTGGAAAATGTGGAAAGGGAATTAAAGCAATAACCAAGATCTGGTAAAATATCAATGATCATTTTCTAAACTATCAGACTACAGGGATGCCTGGGTGGCTCAGTCTGTTACACATCCAACTCTTGGTTTTGGCTCAGGTCATGATCTTGGGCTGCTGGGATTGAGCTGAATAGAGAGTCCGCTTCCCCTCTCCCTCTGCCCCTCACCTCCACTCATGCTCTCTCTCTTGCTCTACTTTCTCTCTCAAATAATTGAATAAAAAATTCTTTTATGGGCGCCTGGGTGGCTCAGTGGGTTAAGCCGCTGCCTTCAGCTCAGGTCATGATCTCAGGGTCCTGGGATCGAGTCCCACATCGGGCTCTCTGCTCAGCGAGGAGCCTGCTTCCCTCTCTCTCTCTCTCTCTCTGCCTGCCTCTCTACCTACTTGTGATCTCTCTCTCTGTCAAATAAAATCTTAAAAAAAATTTCTTTAAAAAAATTCCTTGAAAGAGGGGTACCTGGGTGGCTCAGTCATTAAGCATCTGCCTTCGGCTCAGGTCATGATCCCAGGCTCCCAGGATCGAGCCCCACATCGGGCTCCCTGCTTGGCAGGAAGCCTGCTTCTTCCTCTCCCACTCCGTCTCTCTATGTGTCTCTCTCTGTCAAATACATAAATAAAATCTTTTAAAACATTCTTTGAAAGTATTAGATTATGGCCATACCACCCTGAACGCACCCAATCTCATCTAAAACTATCAGAAATGTGCTCTGACTTATTAATAGGGAGCTTCTCCTTTTGATGAAATGATGAGGCAGATATTTCCACAGTAATACTTATGTACTGAGAGCTTTACAATCGATCTGATTTAAATATTTTTATACTGGGGGTCTTTGAAGAATAAGCCAGATGAGACATTAGTGGTTAGTGACTCTTGAGCTCTGGAATCCTAGCTTGTCTTCAGAAGGGTCACTTTGGTTCCCTATATAAAATGACGTGCATTGTTTTCTGCCAAGAATAAGACATCCTTATATAGGAAGATATATTTCTATCTTAGACTTTTACTTGAACTTAGTCTGCTTTCTTCTTTCTGTGGCAGCTACTCATCCTGCAGCCGCCTGTCACCACCCCGCCCGTGCTAATCTTATAAGTACGTCCCTGGACAGCACACATCTGGGATTGGCCACCTCTGCCCTTCCTGGTGGGTCCCGCCAGAATGCCACTCTGGCTCACCAAAGGCCCCAGGTGTAGTTTTCTCATAAGGAAAGCAAAGCACTTATATGCAGGGAAGAACCAGGTTGAATGGATGCTTTACTAAAACAATATTTTTAAAGGCTCCTCTGGCTTTCGTGTTGTTACAATTATCATTGGTTGGTTGGTTGGTTATTCCCTGCTTTATTCCAAAAAGGGCTTGTGATACCTTACAAAAGGATATGCAGTATGATAAAATTTAAATTTCTTTTTAAAAAGGAAAAAAAAAGGGGGGGTGTGCCTGGGTGGAGCAGTGGGTTAAAGCCTCTGCCTTCAGCTCAGGTCATGATTCCAGGATCCTGGGATCAAGTCCAGCATTGGACTCTGCTCCGCAGGGAGCCTGCTTCTTTTCCACTCTCTCTGCCTACTTGTGATCTCTCTCTGTCAAGTAAATAAATAAAATCTTAAAAAAAAAAAAAAAAAAAGAACCAA